>NC_051126.1:9385993-9597176 GCF_014839805.1 Manduca sexta
GAAAAAAAAAAACGAAACTTCATGTGAAGGAGCTGTCAAAATTATCATCCTATATTTGATAACGTATAGTTACTAATTAGAATTGGGTAGGACATGACATGAAAAGAGTTTGTAAGAGTAGCCTCATTTTAACATTGAGCCGGTACAATGTCCTACTTCAAATTAGGCGAGGCGTACTGAAGCGAGGCGCTTTAATGTGCGCCTTACAGTATTTTGTAATGATAACACTCAAAATACTTTCCTCTGACTCGCGACTCGAAACGCAGTACCATAATGTTCATTGTAAAATAACGTCCTATTGTAATTGTCCACCTCTCTGTCCTCGTCCTATAGTTAACCACGGAGAATGAGTAACGCGACTGCCGCGACATAAAGTTTAAAGTAGTACAATATATAATTTTGAGCCACTCTTCCTTTTTGACGTTATGTACGGGACAAATGTACCGCTTCTTATATGTCCTACTCAACAAGTTACTTTTCTTTGCTTGAACAGTAATATTCATTAATGTTTTATTTTTCAGATATTACTAAAGTATTTTCGGACCATATCTACTGCCTTACAAGTAGGTCCCGAAGACACGCGGTATGCAATACTCAAATTGGTTTATTCCAAAAAATATAAAACATTTACGAAAGCGAAGGGAAGACAATTTTACCAGAGGAAAAAAATTGTCATTGTCTTTATTCAAAAACGTCCTAAATATTACAAACTTTTATGCAAGTATTTTACTCTACCATCATCAAGAACTGTAAAAAGCCAAATTAATATAATCGCAGGAATAAATCCTATAATTTTCCACTGTTGGAAATAAAGGAAAAAGATTGTTTTTGCTTTGGTCTTTTTGTCTGTGTCATATGATCCATACAAAGATACAAGAGTTTGCTTCACATTAAAAATGCTCTTTTTCTAACTACGCTTTGGTTTTTATAATAAAAGGCATAAAAAAAAAAATTTAATCAGCCAATAGCATATTATTTCACAAATGGACTTAATAAGATAGAGCTAAATATATTAATACGAACTGTCTTGGAAGATGCCATTGATGCTGGGCTTAACGTAATCAACACAACATGCGAGCAGGCACCCGTTAATGTCGGTCCCATAACAGAGTTGGTTAAAGAAAGATGTAACTAAAGCTGTATATTTACGGAAAGGAAAATACTGGTAACATGACATAATACGCGTTAAAGGACAAATAACAACCCCGTTTATGAGCTGTTGCGGCTGAACATTTAACGGCAAGAGCAGAATTCCAGCAGAATGTCGTCAGTTAGTAGATTTCACACTTTTACTTAACAATTTATTTAATTCATTGAACGGGTGTAGCGATTTTTATTTATTGTAAACTAGCTTTTGCCCGCGGCTCCGCCCGCGTGATATAGTTTTACGTTTAAATCTCTCAAAAGTTATAAAGTTCCCCCCTTTTTGCTACAGTTTTCATTACTGCGCCGCTCCTTTTGATCATAGCGTGATGATATATAACCTATAGTCACAACGTAGTAGTAGTGATACACAACCTTGAAAATTCCTCTAGAGAATTTCCCAGGTTTGTAGGTTTCCTCACGATGTTTTCCTTCACCGTTGAAGCAAGCGATAATTCACAAAGAATATACACATAATATTTTTAGAGAAGTCAGAGGTGTGTGCCTTTGGATTTGAACCTGCGGACATTCGTCTTGGCAGTCCGTTCCACAATCAACTAGGCCAACGCCGCTTTTTTTGTTCACGTATTGTTTATTATTATTTATACAGATATTTTTTATCTTTCACGTTCATATTTAAATGGTAAAAGGTGCTGCCCTTGCTGTCCCATCTTAAAAATAGAATATGTATCTACAAAATGATTAGCAGTCTCATAAGATTGATTTCTTGTGACTACAGTGTTTACGGTCCCTTACTAAAAGATCCTTTAAAATTACCATAAGGGCAAACGACTTTGATTTGAGTTTAAAATAGATAAATTATCAAGTCCAAGTGTGATTCTTTTACTGATGTATCCTTCATGGACAACAGCTTCAGCGTAAAATTAACATTTCAAAATGTTAAAGTGCCTTAAACAAAAATACCATTTCTTAATTTTTCTACTCTGGGTACGATTATGTATTTTTCATATTTTTTGATTACTTAATTTCAAAGAAACAAAAAATAAAAACCCGAGAAATTCTTGATGACGTCACACATACAGTTGAATAAAGTTGTTCCTTGGTCCACCTTTCTTTTTATTAAAAAAACTAAGACATCGTCATTTATCAATGTCAAAAGATAATATTATGCCGGCGCCACAGATAACAAAAATATTTGAACTCATGTGTGGCACGGGAATTTTCGTATTTGTGCAAAGTTTGTTTAAATGTTTACGTATTATCTTGTCATTCGGTATTGGTTTTACGACCACACATCAAGCGTTCAAAGTTATCGAGTTGCTTGAATGAGAACTGATTATATATGGAAACCTAAAAGTAAAAGCCATAAAAATTTAATTTGGTCAGTGTCTGTAATAGAATACAAATACGCAAATACCCGTGCCAAACATGAGTTCAAACAAGTGTTCTAATATTTGTCTGTGTGTGGCACCGGCAAAGACGTTTTACAAATAGACGCGTCATAGACTAACAAAATTGCACATAAAACGGCGCACTATTCACTATAGCATCATGACTGTACATATAATTACAAATTGGCTCGATGAAGTCTTTTAGTTATACAGGTGTCAAATTAACGATATATATATATATATATATATATATATATATATATATATATATATATATATATATATATATATTTATTGTATAATGAATTAATATTATATATATATAACCCTTCTGTGTCGCCTAATAATATTGCATCGTTCAGAAAATATTCAATCGTTCCTGCGTCGACCTGCTTGCTTTAGTTGATGTTTTGTTAATGTTACAACCGGTACCTACATTTCTGCAGCAATTCGCATTACTTCCTTTATATTTTATGTAACAATTATCATTTTGTATACGACTTATTTATGATTTCGTTGTTTGATCATAATGCTCATTTTGTGTTTATTGTATGTTGTAATTTAACCACCACGTAACCCATAATTAATAGTTAAGTGATGGCAATTTAAAGATAATATCATGTACACAAGTGCGAAATTATTTTGCTTTTATCGCGTTAATTGTTCGAATCTCTCCTTTTTTAGTACATACTCTATTTAGATCATATACCCACTGTTATGGTATATATCTAATATGTATTGGCAATTTGTATCGCATTCGCATTTCGCTGTTGATTACTACCCGGTTTCATAGACCTGTTTTAAATCAGTTCTTATTATAATTATTTAAGGTGGTAGCTCAAGGTCCATTTTCATACATTTTGTTTCGGCTTTAATCTGGGTATAAACTGGCCGAAATATCCATGATTATTAATTATTTTTACGTTTTCTTTCAACTGCGAGAACTAATCACTAACTAGACGTGAATTTAAATTCTTTACTTGCCAATACTTGTTTAGTTACCCAGATTAAAGCCGAAACAAAATGTATGAAAATGGACCTTGAGCTACCACCTTAATAGAGGTGTAATACTTTGTAAATCTAATATGGAATGTGAATATCATTAGTACTTACTATAAGCATTTTGTACACAAAATGTTATAGCAAAAAAATAAAATAAAAATAATATTTTCAATATGATGTTTGTCTGATTAACGATCTTATTCTTAGATCTTATTACTATCGAATTATTATGTATTGATAATGATAGAAGTACACTGTAAATAAGATGTCAGAAATATTATACTACGACGGCATAGCAAATACAGATCTGCTTCTAAGTATTTTAATACTTGGATTGCCGTCTTCTGCACTTTTAAAACCGTTTGCAAAATAATAAAACACAATAAACCTGAATCGTGAAACGCAACGAAAATCGCGAACGCCCTCTACCTCACAAGTATGAAGCAGCCGTAATGTCGATTGGCACAAAAACCCAACGAGTAGGCTCTCTATTTCCATATATATTATAATTCTCTTTGCAGTACGGTTTGCATCTTCGTTGACGATACGCGTTTCGAGAATTGGGTTATTTGCGCCTAATGATTGTTTTGTTTTGAAAATATATTGTTACGATTGGAAGTTTATTTGTTATATTTGGACTATTTTTGTTAAGTAAATCTTTAGAAAAAATATTCATTTATTAAATTATTCTATAATAATCTATATCCACAAATACTTAAGATCATACATCTACTAAGAGTACTAAAATTCAGTCGCTACAAAAAATAATAAATTGTACTTGTTTTCCACACTGTACTTTAGCATCGATGTGACGTCATCGAAGCAAGGTGTACAGATAATGTTACCGTGTTATAATATTCATGTATGTGTTGAATGCAAACTGTACTCTTTAGCTGTACGATAAGGTAATCTGTGAGTAAGTGGCAAGATACAATTCTTAATTTGATTAGCAGAAAAATCTCTAAAAATAACATAAAAATGTGTTTTCAACAAAATATCAGGATGGCGTTGTAAAAGTATAGTATTGTTTTCGCCCGTTTGGGGGTTTAGTGGCGAAAAGGTAAAATATCACGTGCGATGATGTCGCACCTAATAAAAATATAAAAATAGGTATGTTTAATGTGTGTAAGTATCAGTTATCTCTTGATATGAGAACAAAATCAACTATGTTTAAATCTGCTTCGCATTTATAAGTAAGGGTATTTAATAAGTTTATCATATGTCGGAAGGAAACGAAAGATAACAGCATCATGACATACCTTGTAATGTTCTGTGTTATACGGACTGTGGCTTTCCAAAACAACATTCCTAGATGGCGGCAAATTCCTTTTCGTGTCACATCAGAGAGACCGCTCCTGTTAATTATAAATGAGTCTATGACATTGCTGTCGCAATGCCAGTGAGTAGGCTATCAGGACTTATAGAACTGATACTGGATGGTTATATTGTCAAGATTAGAATAGTAATTTAGTACAAGTTCAGTCTCGTAAATATAAGTTAGAGCCAAAGCTTTATATTAGTCCTAAGGGTGCCAAAAATAGTAAACAGGTAACGCGACGTTCCAGGTTCTGATTTGGTACATTAAGTAAGTGCATAAACTAAGCCGCAATTGTTATAGCGCCTTTTCGGCATCATCTCAGAGTTAGATTACTAATGTGAAAGCACAATTAAATCGGATCCTCCCCCACTCTACGAGGGAAGTACCGGGCGATTGCTGGTCGCCTCCCGCCGGATGACTCACGGATCACCGCTTTGTGGCTATAAATTCCCCACCATAAGGGATCGCTCAGAGCATCAGACTCCATTAGGTAAGTGGAATCGATCGGAGTACCGATTCCGGTAAGGTGGGATCGATCGGAGTACCGATCCCGGTAAGTGGAATCGATCGGAGTACCGATTCCGGTAAGGTGGGACCGATCGGAGTACCGATCCCGGTAAGTGGAATCGATCGGAATACCGATTCCGGTAAGGTGGGAATAAGGATGTAGGTAAGTAAGGAATAAGGATGTACGTAAGTGGAATCGCTCAGAGCATCAGATCCCAGAGGTCGTGGTTGTAAGTTCCTCATAGAGTAAGTAATATACTACGTAAGAAGAGGCGGCACTTAGTACATTGAATTTGAGCTCACGCACACATACGTGAGTCCAGTAGAATTACATTTTGTACCAACATTACGCAGAAAAAATGATACGCAAGGCTGCCAACTTACTATAAATCTGCTCGTTTCTAGGAACGTTCCTTATTTAATCGATATTATCGATAATTTTGTATCGACAGCTTTATATCGATAAATTTGCTGATCATAAATCTTACACTGGTATAAATTATGATTGAATTTAGAATATTAAAAATAAAACGTCCACAATTTTTAATAATTCCCTTTATTTAATTAGAAAATACACAATATTATCACGTGAATTTCTTATGTATAAATTGTATAATGTTTAGGTCTCCTACTTAAAAATTCATAACACTCCAGTTTTCCGTTATTTATTTCCAATTTTATATGGAAATTGAAAAATTTTATACCTTACAGATATGATCTTTTTCCGTCTAATCAACAATTACTATGATACAATTATTGCAAGGGCAAATTCATAGATTTCACACGTGCCTTTTTTGATTAGGTTACTAAGCATAGAATTGAAACTCCATAATCTAGAGTATTCTCTTCAACGACTACCTGAGGTTGTAAATTTGAATTAAATATACATCACTTTTATGTAATCTTTTAAATCATAATATAAATTTTCTGTTACCGGTGTAGATCAAGTGGATACTTAACCATAAATATATTTGACTTTGGGTACTTTTGTATGCCACAAACCTCACATTTTTATACACATTAATTCTTTTCCCCATTCTCGCACACAAAATCAATAAACTACACAAATGTAAACAGAATTAGAGTCAATATCTCGGAATAATAAGAATCACTATCTCGTAACACACACTACACAAATTCCTTCAAGAAGAAATATACACAAAACGAAAAAGCTGGCTCAACTCAACGTATTCGGCATAAAACATAACTTATTATTGAACATAATCGCAATAATACAATTTTTTTGCAAATAAACTTCAACAATGACAAATCTACCGTCAATAATGGCGGCAAATTATCAACTATCATGGTAGCCAACATACTTTCAAAATTTATTGGATTATTATGTTGGTACAAGATGTTACGATGAGACATCCTTTTGTCAACCAAAACTAAACTCTATGTAACGGCATTAAGATATATAATCATTCATCATTACACAAAATGTTCTAAGTGTCCACCCCCTGAAGTTCCTCTCCACACGGAATCTCTCCAGACGAGAACATACGGCGAGATATTCATTTAGGTAAGTTACAAGTTATACGGACATACTATCACTCTGGAACGACACGACGTCTCAAATGTAAATGTAAGTATAAACACCCTTCAAATTTGTCATATGTAACTTCTCAGTTTGGAGACATTAACACGCTTACCGCGGGTAGATGTCTAGTTTACACGGTAAATTCTGTATACAGGTAAATTAAGCTAAGTAAATAATCATTCACTGTATGACAAACAAGTTAGAGTGTTATAAGTTATATGTGCCGCATTCAGTGTTGCACAAATCAAAGTGAAATGAATGCAATGTGAATAAAAGGAAAACTTAAACCAACTCACATGTGTGAATAGCAAGTAAAACATAAACTCACTCACTTATAAATCTAAAGTGAAACAAAAGCCAACTCACATGTGCGAATAGAAAAGTAACACAAAACCCACTCACATTTATATGTTTAGATCTTTAGTTAAACACAACTTCAAAAGTTCTACTTAAATGGCGCGCATTTGTACTTTCGGCCATATTGTAACTTTATAGTCAGGGAATGTTGGTACTACAGTAAACCACTCACTCACTCATGCAAGATATATTCTGTACGCGGTACTCTCAACAGAAAAGTGTGCAAAACTCACTTAATACACATAGACGATATAGTATTCTATCTATGGACAATATTTATAATATAATATACTTATATTTGGTGAAAGATACTCACAATATCTGCGTAAATATAGGAACATACTCACAATATCTATGTATACATTAGCAAATACTCACTTTGGTGTTGCCAGGCTTTCAATGATTTCGCGACCTTTCGCGACAAGTATGTAATATACTTAACTAAATTTCACAATTTCGATATTTCTCGTCGATATCTTTCACGTTCGTGACTGTGACGCTGTATTTGAACAGGTAATTGTCCACTAGCGACGAAAGCGTTGAGAACGAATCCGATTCCGTCATTGTAAAACTGCAAGTCTATAACTACTTACTAAAAAAAATATTCAATCCAATCCAATTTTTTGTTTGGCTGTAAAAAAAATATATCGATGCATCACTCTTATAAATAGTTGGACAATTGGCGTTTCGTTAACTTTTTGATCAGTGACAACCTACATAAAAGAAAAGAGATGTCAACTGTCATCAGTCCATTTGTCAATGGTTTAAATTTGAACGTGCACTCTACATGTGATATTTTGTGTCTACAAAATATATTGAATTGAACTTATCAATAAAACATCATTCCAAAAGAAGAAATGTCATCATCTTTTTTCTTAAAAGGAAAATCTAGGCACGTGCAGAAACGAAAGGGTGAAAAAATAAAGAAAAAACAATCGAAAAGGCCTACTGGTCCTAACCTCGAAAATGGTCATGATTCTTCCGAAAGCGACCTAGATCTTAAAAAGTTTTCTGACGTAGACGAATCTGAGAGTGATCATGAAACCGCGGAACAAAAGAAATTACGTTTGGCCAAAAAGTATTTAGAAGAAATCGAACAGGAAGAAGCCAAACGGGCTGAAGAAAAAGAGCTTGATGATGCTGTTGAGAAGCGTTTACAAAGGGATTACCTGGAACAAACAGGTAAATTAAAAGTAGAAATCGCAGATTCATACGAGCAACCAAAGGAGGAAGACATAAGACTTATACGGTGTAAAGAGCACCGCTTAACTCTAACATGTCTGTGTGTAAGTGGCAATGGTTTTGTGTTTAGTGGTAGCAAATGCGGTACGATAGTTAAATGGAGCATAAAAGAAAAGAAAAAAGTTGCAAGCTTAACATATAAAACACATTCAAGTTTACTCAAAGGGGGTATTTTGTCTCTGGCAGTGTCAACAGATTCAAAGTTTTTGGCTTCATCAGATGAATCAACAAATATACAAGTGTGGGACCCAACTAGTTTCAAACATTTGTATACATTCAAAGGACACAAAGACATTGTAACTGGCCTTGTTTTTAGGAAGAATTCACATGATTTGTACTCAGCAAGTAAGGACAGGTCTGTTAAAATCTGGTCACTGGATGAAATGGCATATGTGGAGACATTATTCGGACACCAGTCACCTATTACATCAATTGATGCCTTGACTCGAGAACGAGCAATTACCTCAGGAGGCAGAGACAACACAGTCAGAATATGGAAAATTGTTGAAGAGTCACAGCTTATATTCAATGGACCTGTTGGAAGTCTTGATGAAGTCAAACTTTTAGATGAAGAGCATTTTGTATCTGGCAGTGACAATGGCTCCTTGTGTGTGTGGAGTGTGATGAAGAAAAAGCCATTAAGTACGGTACAGGAAGCTCATGGCTCTGAGAATGGTGTTCCCCGGTGGATAACAAGTATCGCTACACTTATCAATTCTGATGTTTTTGCCTCTGGTTCGTATGATAATTATGTAAGGATATGGAAAGTACAAGATTCATACAGGAAAGTTCTTCCAGTGTTCAGTGTAGAGATAAATGGATTCATCAACTGTATGAATTTTACTGCTGATGGCAGTAGACTTTATGTGGCCATTGGTCAGGAACATAAGACTGGCAGATGGTTTAAATTAAGCAGTGCTAAAAATGGACTTCTAGTTGTTAATTTCACAATCAAGTCTTAACAGATATTTGTAGTTATAACAATAATATATATATTTTAAAAAAAGTCCTTTATTATTTTTGGGTTTCTTTCCCTGGTATTTCTGAAGGTCCACCCTGTTGATAATGCATATTTGATTTAGTTAATTTTTTTGATTAAACCTGTCGATATCTTTGTGAGCCTAACAAATGTACCGACACTTGTTAAGCTTATAAACTTTTATATGAATACAACTTTTTAAAATTAAGTGACCATGTTGAGGGCAGCCCACTAACCGGTCCCCCTGATGCAATTCTTGTGCGTTCGGTCACCACACCAAATGCACGAGGGGCACATTTGCCGCGTCCCTAGGCACACAGTTCAGTGTGTAATGTGTAAGTATCAGTGGCGAAGCGTCCATACAAGCCGATTCCTACCGAGTTACCTTTTGCAAATTAGTTAAAAATAATAAAATAAAAACACAACAATATAACTAGAATAATAATAGAATATTCAAACAAATCGTCTTATACTTATTCAATTAAATCAATACGTCAACTAGTTATCGTTATCGGTAGTTCATATAAATTTGTTAATTTGTAACTCGCGCGCAATGCTCGCGCCTTATAGTGTTCGAAGTGAACCCGGCCGTGCATAGCTTCCCTCGCGATATTGTTGTCTCTTTCACACGCAGCGCGGTGTCTTTGTCTAATCTTTTGGAAGTGACGTAAAGATACATGTGTGCGTGCGTGTCTGTGTACTTCAGGGTAACCCGAGAATTTGCGGCTTCATGTTGAGCTATTGGCGCGAAATATTTGTAATAATTTAGAATGTATAATTAGTGTTTGTGCGTTATTAAATTCTTGTTGGACTCTTTTAGGTACCGTTATTCAAATTATGTGATTATTTTGTAAATTTAAAGACTAGACTTATACTTAATGTTTATGTTAGAAGGAAAATGTTAAGTATTATATTTTACTGATTTTAATTTCAGGTGGGGCAAGTGCGCCGACGGGGTAAGTGCACCTGCCCTAAAAAAATCTAAAACTATTGATGTTATACAATTACTGCAATCTTATATCTATGCTACTAACTGAAATACAGTTCCACTAAAAAACACAAATGGCTCTGTTCATTTTAATACGATTTATTCGCCATTTTATTTTAAGTGTCATTTAGACCTGTAAACAGAGATGACCTCGTGAAAGATAACATGAAATATTTCAAGATATATAACAAATTTCTGTAAACCAGTAAGGTGAATACATAGTTTAAATCTTTTATTTTAACTTCCTGCCTGAATTTTATTTATATACACTAAAATAAAGGATTTTTTAGCAATGAGAAAAAATGTACCTCAAAATTGTCGAGTAGGGCAAGTGCGCCACAGTTAGTAGTCGTATGGCGCACTTGCCCCTGATCCATATATATATAACCAACCTTTTTTGAGAATATGTTTTACTAATATGAATTATTATTAAAATGTTATACTTAACAGCATAATTTTTTGTACTCAAGGTATTTTGTTTTGAGCCGACTTAAATAAAAGGGCGTATTAGTTAATTCGTCGTATATTTGTTGTTTTAGATGGTTCGTTTTTACAAAAGAAAAACTGAAATACCTTGGTCTAGACCAACTTTACGTGAAGAGGTTGTAAATGTTCGATCAGGCACGTTATCTGGGTATAATGCAGCTAAAACATATCAAATATCATAAAGTCAAATTCTAAGTAATTGAGTTATAACGCATTCAAAATCGTTAATTCCTTCATTTTTGTATGTATTTTTTAGTTTTTAGAAATAAAATGGATTTCGTATTAGGGCTACCATTTTTTATTACAACATATCCGCACACAAAACTCTAATATTAATACCTAAATATAGCAAAAGAAATTGTAAAATGTTTTGAAGCCCTGATTTACAAATATATGGCGCACTTACCCCGAATTTGATTTGACAGCCATAATTTGTTATAATATTGAGTGATTAAAAATTATCCAAGAGCAATACGAGTAAAACCTATTTCTCTATGGACTAAAATTAGTGTTTTCTTCATAATGTTTCATATTGGCGTTTTTTTGTACACAGGCGCACTTACCCCATTTCCGGAGGCACGTGCGCCTACTTCCATTTTTTTTACTTTGAGCAATATATTATTAATTTATGGTCCGATTTCCTTGAATGGCTATAGGTTGTTATCACAAAATACCAAATATCCTTAAAGTAATAAAATTACATTCTTAAGTCAGCACAAAAAGAAATTATTTTGCATTGAATCCAGCTATGAAAATTTTATGGCGCACTTCCCCCGACTGACCTTATATGTTAACTGTAGGTAAAAATATTTCCTCGGGTTCCCTTTTGAAAATTTTCACCCTTCGCCACTGGTAAGTATACCTCATGGTTGCTAATTATACATCGAGGCCTCTAAGGGTTCGCGAACATTTCCCCTCCCTCTCCCTTCCAACTATCCCGAGAGGGTTCCTTCTACTTCCTCTTCTCTTCCTTCACTCTATCCCTTCCCTTCTTCCTCCCAGGTCCTGAGACCGGATAGCCGTGGGTCGCCAGGGTACCGTCCACTGGCACCCTCGGTGATAACGGTAGGGCCTACCAACGCTTCATAGGGACTGCCGTGGTTGCTAATCCGGGGGATCGCCTGAAAGTGCACCGTTCGCAGGGCACCCACGGCAGCTCACAAAAAAAAACTGTCTAGCGGGTTACGAAACTAGGCTCAGAATGGTCACTGGGAGAGGATAAGACATTAATGATTATGGATCTGCGTAGCGTAGCAAACTAATAATCTAACCATTACCATATGGGCTGGAACTATTAGAAGGGTCAGGGGGACGGAGAACGCGGCAAGGACGGAACTGCGTTCTTGTAGACTAGTTGTATTGAGTATTTACCATTATCATGTGATACGCCTCCAGAAACTTTTATTTTAAGATGGTATGATGGTCATGTTGAGGCCGATTATAAAGTTGTTCAATCATAAAGTAAAAAGAATGTAAGCACTGTTAATACAAAGTGATATTTCAATCTCCTGTTTCGAATGTAACTGGTAACAATACGGCCCTAATCTATTGGTAAGAAGATATTGCCTTGACCTTGTCACATTTCCCCGTATAACCATGTATAGTAAAACGGGGTTAATAGAAACAATCTAGACTTTCAAACCGACTTTAATAATATCAATTGTAAGTTGCGGGTAATAAAGCTGCTTTCATTGTGGGAGTCTTGTTATTTTACAACCTAATTACAATTTTAAAACCAAATTATAATCTACGTAGGAGGAAAAGACAAAAACCTGGTCAATTTCTATTTTCCCGGAATACGGGGTCAATAGATACGACGTATGGGGTTAATAGAGAAAAGTGATAGGGTTGTCAAAATATTTTATATTAGGTAGTATGACGTCAGAGATAATGAAATAAGTGTACATAATATATTCGAAAACCTTTTTATTAATATTAAAATAATCCCAACCATGTGCAAAAAATGGCACACAATATATTTAAGAAAAAAATACATTAAACTTTCGCAATATAATTGATTTCTCAATTGCTTAAGTATGTAGTTAGAATTTCTTAATTTTGGACTTCTGTAAGCATCTTTTTTGAAATTTTGGGAACGACATAAACGTGGGTGCAGCCACAAACAAAAGCTTGTGTGTAATGAAACAATACATCATGTAAGATAGTTTTATTGACGGTAAGTAAAACTACACAGAATCCAGTGCCAGGCGCCTGCGAATGTAATGATTCTTCTTTCTTCTATCTTTACAAACATACCTATTTCTCTTACCATGTACAAAAATCATTTAAGAGGTTAAATAGCAAAATGTACTCTTGTCTGGAGGGCAGGGAGGGTTTTATATTTTTTACCGATAAACCTAGACGCGCGCAAATCTGGAAATCACAGCAATCGGAACAGGAAACTGCCACAGCAAACAGGCCAGCGAGCAGCACCGGCCTGCCAAACAAATGTAAATGTTAGTTTGGACTCTGCTCATCAGCCTCCATCTCCATACTTCGATCTTTAACACTTAACATAGTAAGCTCAAAATGTGAATCAGTTTAATTTTATGGATAATTGCCGTGCTGACATTTTCAAACTTAACTGCAAAGTATTGTATATAATAGTATGTATGGATTAAAATGAATCTATACATTGTTTTACGGGCAATCAGAACCACTTGTTACCTCAAAGTTGAAGTCTTCATTTTTGTTAATGTGTTTAATGTTCCTATTTAATGCGTGTCTCGGCTCGTCAATAATATAAATGTTTACTCATAACTTTCATTCTGCAAAAACAGCAATTCAGCAGTTGTCAGCAACCGCAAACAACAGCAACAACCCACACCCCTCCCCGCATACAGCCTCGCTCCCCGCGCTCTCCTCACGCCCTGAGCATACCAATATATCAGTTAATGAAGGAAACTAATTCATTTATTTGTAAAATCTTTTACATATGTTATTGGCTTGAATAATAAAGGCCTTGTCATGCAAGTTTACAATAACTTAAAAAAATTAAAACATAATTGTACAAGTACAAGAGACCCAGCACTCAAGATTGTCTCGAATATGACATTGCTTTAAAACTAATATATAAACTAAGGTCTTCATGTTTATATGATATAGTCAGATTTACCACAAATGAAGAGGTCACAAATTAATTCCCAATTTAGCCCAATTATCCCGTGTGGTGGTACATGATCTTCTATTTTGTAATAATGAACCTGAAAGTATATCTAACCACTGCATGGCATTACACCTAGGTGTGGATTAATTCACATATCCTAAAAAGAATTTATTTGAAATTGTTACAAATCAAGAACATGACTATTATAAGTTAAAATACAAATTGTTTTAATATTAACTTAAAACTAACAAATTAAACAACTAAAAGTTTACAATAACAGAAATAATAAAGCCCAATTATGTAGTGAAACAAATTCATGATTTTGTGTGCTACAATGGATCAGTCACACACCATGGAAAAGTAAAGAATACAATATTGTTTGTTAGACAGTAATATATCTAATGAAGGGGGAACTTAAGAATAATTTGTTGCATTAACATTTTGCCACTATGTCAATCATAGTTAGGTCTGTGGATGGCTTATCATAACTGATGAGTCATAGTACCTTTGCTAAAGGCTGCTCAGTCATGTGGTAACAGCACTTCAGCTCACTAACGGTACTCTCTCACTCAACCTGAGAAAAAACAAACATATATTAGCTAAGTGAATGTAATTAATACAAACACACAACTTATTAATTTTGTGTTAATTTGCAATTTAGAGCATTATTGTTCAAATCTGATAGGTCAATATTCTCAAGAAGGATAATGATTTAATTTTTTAACGTATTGTCCATCAAAACTAGATCACTTAAAATTTGTAACACTATGACAGTCTCACTTATAAAAATGTCGGAAAGCTATGCTTGGTTAAAATACGAATTTACTCAATTAGATGTAAGCTAAAACTTGCCATCTTGTGTCTTAATTATAATTAGGTTTAAACTAGGAACCGGTCATGTTTTTGACAGCTATTTAAACAATTCTTAACCACCTCTTTACGCTAAAACAAGTTTATAAGTAAGACTGTATATGTATAAATTATCTAGAATAATGAATGACGATATAACACTAAGTACTATAACTATTAAAGTTTGTTAAGTAAGACAAGTACCAATATCTCAGTGCCTGGAGCGGGATCGCGAGCGGCTGCGGCTGCGAGAGCGGCCACGCGAGCTCTTGGAGTCAGAGCGCGACCGGGACCGCGAACGGCTGCGGCTACGGCTACGCGAGTACGAACGCCTCCGCGAACGGGATCGGGACCTGGAGCGACGACGTGAACGAGACCGTGAACGGGAATAGCTAAAAACATAACCATCACACCATATTACGCATGTGCCTGGTCACCGCTGACATTGCATCACCTGCCCGACTGCCAAAATAAAATCTGTCCTGTAACCATTACATATTTCATAGGACCCAAGAGTTCCCAACATAAGTCCCAGGTGAAATAAATTAACATGAACTCTAATTTAATTGCATTTATATGAATGGTGGTGATTAAATTTTTTAATAATTTTAATACCTCTAATGATAAAGAACTAAGAGATTGCAAGAAGAAAGTATTTCTATAACATTAAAGGAAGTATAAAATCTATATGAAATTACATATTTTACAGTGATTTCGTAATTATGGTTTTCCTAACCAAGCCAAATGGTATTTGCTATAAAATAATTAAAGTTGTTACAATGGGATTGGGGACTATAACTATATCTTATTTTTATACCATTTTTCCTGCTTAAAGGTATTAAAAATCTTCATTTATTTTTTAGTGGATAATAATAGTTATGTAATTGTTGTTCATTCCTATGCTTATGTAAGAGATGCGTGACAGATTTTGATCTAGAGTCTGCACACACACTGATCCAATGTAGCAAATTCTCTTTGTCGCTTACTTGTTTGCTGCACTGACAGTGGCCCCACACAATAAAATGTAGGGCCACAATCATAGCTTGCAATCTAAACAATTAAAATAATTACCAAGTTTATTAAAATTTTAGATGTAACAAAACAATATTAAATTTATAATTTTTGAAAAAGTACATTTCAAGTGTGATTTGGACTCTTGTGGTATATTTTTGAGGTCGGGTTTGTAGATTTGTAATGGATATGTTTAAAACCGTTTTCATAATACATACATGAAGATTAACATCAGATGTTGCCTGAAAATATAAAGAAATGGGTTATCGATATTATGATAAAACTGTAACTTTTGTAAATACCTGCGTCGACGATCGTATCGGCTTCTATATGGCGAAGACGGACGCCCATAGCGGGCCATCTGCACGCGCAACTCCCTGCCATCCAGCATGCGTCCATCCAGGGAATCTAACGCTTCTTCCGCATCACGTCGGTCGAAAAACCTACATACAAAATATGATTTACAATCACCTCACAAATAATAAGAAATACACATTTACTTAACCACAATCAATTAGTGATGATGCTTCCACGGACAAAAAAAATATGCTTTATGCTATTTTTACGGCATCTATCGTCAACGTTACAATTAATTATTATTTACCTGACAAATGCAAATCCACGGCTTTCTCTTGTGTACCGGTCTCTAGGAATATAGATATCACCGACATCTCCGCATCTTTCGAACACGCGACGAAGATCTTCAGGCGTCGTTCTATAGGTCAAATTATCCACTTTGAGCGACACCATGCCGTCAATCCGCGGCGGTGGCCTTCCGTAACTCATTTTGATCTATTTTATTATTGTTTTCACTTAATTTTATTCCCCTATCACACACTTAAAATGGCGTCACATTAAAGAAAGGCCGTTCTATTTCGTCGCACGTATGTACAAGCCAAGCGGTAAATTAATATGGCGGCCGGATGAAATCAAACGGATATACTGGTTAGTGTAATGTTGCCAGTATTATCTAGCAAATACTGAAGCATACATTTATAAGCTGCCAACAAAGTAAAAAAAATAAAATAAAAAAAAGTAATAGAAATCTACCGTTTGAATATTGCTATTTATTACATACATATTAAATTACATAAATTGATGAACGTGGAGGAAACGAGAGAAGTAAGCCAGAATTATACAGTGACAATCCATAGTTTCTGCTTACCCTTATGGGATAGAGGCGTGATACTATGAATGTATAATATTATGGTTAATTTTATCGTCTCGGCATGTCTAAGGCTAGTGCAGATTATGGTGGGTCTCGTCGAATAAGAAAAATCCTCCTAATTCACTTTTGTAGTCCTTATATGAATTATTGCACACCACACGCATGACACACAAGGTACTATCGCAACGCACTCAGAGAGTAAGTAATATACTAAGAAACTCGCAACGGTGGATCGATTATTATTATTATTATTGTTTGTTATCAGGCAGGCAGTATATTTAACTGATATGCCTGTATCCTGTAATTCTCAATTCCAGTTTCACTTCCCAGCAAAATATTTGATTCCTAGGCATATTTTTGCGACGATGTTATTCGTTGTGATGTGGCCTGTCCTAGTCTTTGTTATTAAATAAATACAGAAAAGTTTAAGATTATTAAAGTATGATAGTGAATTAACTAGTAGATATATTGTTAAATTATTTAATGAGGAAACTAAGTAGAGAATAAATAATAATAATTAATAAGTTCAAGTATAAAATTAATTATAGTATTTCATTAAAATCAATTAATATTTTATAAAGTAATAGAGAAATAACAATTCTATTTGCTATAGCAACTATATCAAGAGTAAAGAGTATTATAAAAGTACAATGATCTTTACTTCACATACTATATTATGTAATTCCACGGTATGGAGTCGTGATATATGGGCCCACAGTATTAAATATAATAAATAATCCCAACTCCCACTGCTGAGCACGGGCCTCTTCTAATATTGAAAGGGATTAATAGGCTTTAGTTCACCACGCAGGCTTAGTGTGGATTGGTAAACATCACACACTCTTAAAATTCTTATAGAGAACTTCTCAGGTATGCGGTTTTCCTTTCGATGTTTTCCTTCATCGTTAAAGCAAGTGATAATTCACAAAGAATACACACAATTTTTTGAAAAGTCAGAGCTGTATGCCCATGGGATTTGAACCTGCGGACATTTGTTTTGTTAGTCCGTTCCACACCTAAGTAGGCTATCGTCGTTAAAGGTATGGACAATTATTATATAATTCTTTTTGGTATGAACGTTACCATGGAAATACTTGTTTATCGTCACGATGTTATTTACCTTCATGATAGATTATTGACAAATTCGTGTTAAACTTACTTAAGAAATTTAATAGTTTTCCATAATTTCTTTATAATGTCTGGGATCAAACAAGTTCGTAATAAAAGGCTTCTTCCGGATTTAAGAAAAGAGGGTGAATTGAGTAAAAATATTGTTCTTTCTACAAAAGAGAAACATGGTGTTCCTGTAGGCTCCAGACTGTTTTCACATCACACTCTAGCGAGCGTGAGAAGATTAAGTTTTTACCACCCCTTCTTGTAAGGACTGGTTGTTCTCTTTAATTTTAAATAACTATAACAGCTTATGCAGCTAGTCAAACTTAATTATGTCAATGTTGAGTCGGGAATAAACTCAAGATTTGTAATATTATTTTTTATTAGATCGTCAGCATTTATAGCTGCGGTATGTCGTAAAGGTTTAATGAATCTCAAAATTAGGTTTTGCTACTATAGCAATATTGATGCCAATTAAATACCCCTAATAATGTATGTATGTGGAATTGCTATAATAATGTACAAGCTGCGTTATCAGAAGAATAATCTAGTAAAGTTCATTTTCAGTTCGCAGGACGATAATTTAGATTTGATACTCGCTGCAACTTACAACCATTCAACAGAGAAGTTTGCTGACAAAGAAGACCTGTACCTGCAGCCGGAGACCCATGGTTGTGACACTTGGCGACGCTTGAGAAATACTTATGACAAAAGGCCGCCAGTAATGGTTCCGCTGGTATTTTTTTTGTATTTTATTTAAAATATGATATAACACGTACCTGACGTGGACTGATATCATTTTGTAACATACAGAATATACATAAATGTAATTGTTAAGATAGGGCATGAATTTACTCAATATCATCATGGCGTCATTTCTCTAATGATGGCTTCATTGCTAGGCGTTTACATACCTACTATAAAATTATTTTGTTTCAGGGCCATCCGATGAAACGCGGTGGTATTAAAGAGCGCAGATCACCGTTTAGCGTGAAACTTATGAATTCAGGTGTACACTCATCACAAACAAATCCTGGATACAGTAGGCAACCTGCTGGTGGCGCCATCTTTTTCTATTAGTTTATTTTTATTTGGGAATGGACGCAAGTGTGTGATAATTTACGTTGCACCATATATCTCTCAGAGACAAGTCGGGGTAGAAGGGAAGTTAAAAGTATGCTTCTTTTAATATCCTTTGGTTTACAGAGCCTTTCTTACTGATTCGCCGGATTTTTTACGTTCAAAGGACCAATACAGGGTTTGATACTGTTTATAAGTACAGATTAATGGCATTTTCTCAAGATAACCCCCTTTGTAAGTCGCTATCCACGTTTGTATGTCGCCGATACGAATGTTATCATCACACGGTCAAACCCCAATTTTAAAATATATTTTATCTCTAATTAAATATTGTTTTGGTAAATATTATAATTTGCATAATTATAAAAAATTTGGTTTACGAATATTATTCACCCGTTTCCAAAGATGTATGTCCATGTAATATTCATTTTTACAGAAATATTATGAATTTTAATAACTACTTTGGTTGTTAAATTCTTTGGTCAGTACAAAGTAATGTTATGCAATGTTGCCCTTGTTAATATGCCGAATAAATACATCGAAACAGAATTTGAATTAATTATTTTTATACTTAATAATTATATTATATATATTTCCTGCTAATATTATAAATGCGGCGATAGCCTAGTTGGGTGTGGGACGGACTGCCAAGACGAATGTCCGCAGGTTCAAATCCCAAGGGCACACACCTCTGACTTTTCTAAAATCATGTTTGATTCTTTGTGAATTATCGCTTGCTTTAACGGTGAAGGAAAACATCGTGAGGAAACCTGCACATCTGTGAAGTTCTCTATAGGAATTTCGAAGGTGTGTGAAGTCTACCAATCCGCACTAGGCATGCGTGGTGGACTACGGCCTAATCCCTCTCAGTAGTAGAGGAGGCCCGTGCTCAGCAGTGGGCAAGTATATAATACAGGGATGATATTATTATTATTATCTAAAGTAGAAAGAAATATAAAAGAGATTACAATATTATAAACACGAAGAAGCTCTAAAGAAAAAATACTTTAGGTACTGGCCGTTCAATCTGTGCTTTACTTTTCTATTTACTTGCCAGAAATGCAAAGAATATTGTCATAAATATTTCACAATCACGTGAAAATAAATCATACAAATTATTTTAAATGATGTTTTAATTTAAAACTTATTTATTTACACAAATCGGCTAATCAATTTTGAACTGACCAGAAGTAAAATTTTGGATGGATTATTTGAATACCCTTGGTATGGGCAAAATCATTATATTTCATAATAATTAAATAATTATGTGCTTATATAGTATCATTAATGTAATCCTCTTTAGAATTAGATTCAACAAACAGAAGATCGCATCGTGTGCGGTCTTGGTACCTATATGAACAATACAAGTCACTAGAAAGGCATCAATTAGATGCCGCTAAGAGATTAAAAGATAAATCTTATCAAGAAAAGATTTTGCGCCAGGAGCTTTTCGAACGAAATGCTAGGAGAAAGCTTTACGATCAATATGGTTCATGTCGTAGTGAACCTGGAAAAAAGAAGACTATGAAAAGCAGTGACACCAAAACAACCTTGAGCGCGAGTGCAGATGATTTCTTTGAAAGCTTCTGTGAACTTCATGAGGATGAAAACGTAACACACATTACTGAAAATGATTCGTCTGATGACTCTTTTAGTCAAGACGACTCTGTTATATTGAAGTCGTTCACTGAAGATTTTAAGAGTATCGAAGACCCAAAAGACGACAATAGTTACGCGGAGAGTGTTAAAAGTGTTATTGAAAATAATATGAAGTCTATGGAAAGTCTCGATAAAACGCTTATGGGAGCAGTTATTGCAAAAGACCTAAATTTACAACTTGAGGAAGCAAAAGAAAATATAGAGTGTATCGAAAAATTCATTGAAATGAGCGACATCGAAAAGGCCTCAGAAAATGAAAGCGGTATGTCCGCAGTGGAGTATAAAAATAAACAGAGTGGTACAGAAAATAAGAAATTTAAACCACAGAACAATGTTATTACGATCTGGTCACGCTTAGTAACGTTTGCTTATCAGATTATAAAAATTAACCACGGTAAGATATATAAATGTTTGCGACTGACTATTAAGCTATAGGTATAGGTACCTACTAAAGCTTTTTTTTCCTGACTTCTTGAGATACTTAAAATAATATTTAAGCTGGGTAAAAGGATTATTTTGATCAGTACTAAATATCCATTGCAACTGTAGTAAAAGGGGTGAAGATTTAATAAATGTTTTATACCGTACTTAATTTTTCAGCTTTTAATTCATTACGACTGGAGTGAAAAATAAGTAATCTGCATTTGCATAACTTGCAGGTAATTGCCACTACGACTATAGCTCTCAATTTTTAACGGCAGTGCTAGCTTGTGATGTGCTGCGCAGGGGCATCAGTAGAATGTGTATGTACAAAAATAATATTAGAGACAATATTATATTGGTTCTCATGACTTTAAACTTTTTCAAATGTAGGCAGGGGATATTTTAAAAGCTTTAAAACGTGCATTTTGATGGAATCGTAAAGATAGTTATACAACCTCTTCGAATTTGCTGTCAAGTCAATTAGGACATTTAAGTGCTATTATATTTTAGTTTATATTGTCACCACAACGAATTTAATTTTAGGTAATATTTTGCAGCCTTACGTTTCACCAATAAAATTTGCTACTGATGATGAATCTGACTCTTCAGTAGGACACTATAAAATCGCAAAACGAAAACAAAAACATTTGAAAAAAAATGGGACATCATTTGGATGCAAGGTGGGATGCTTTTTATTTTCGATAAAACAACTTACTTGGGTCATTGGGCAATGTAATTCTGAGCAGGGATTGAACACTGAAGTAGAATTAGCTTAGTTACTAACATTAAGAATTCTTCCAGATAATTCCAAATCACAAAGGGGAGTTTACTAGAAAACATGGATTAACTAAAAAATATTGCTCCGAAGATTACTGGCGACAAAATTCTAAAAGTTCCGTAGATAGATACAAAAGAAAAAAGAATACCAAGTGGGCTAGTGAACCTTGGCGAAGTGTGCCTCGATTTACCATAAACAAAGACCATAATGAACACTCCTCATGTGATAGTATTTGGCCTGAATTTTCACACGAAAATATTTTGAAGAAAAATCATTCATATGACTGCTCTTGTTGTAAACGATTTAGAAATCCGATGTTAAAAATAGCTCGATACATTGACAGGATGTTAAAAGATTTGGAGGATTGTTATTAAATGCGAAAAATCTGCTAATCATTTTATTATTTGATGATTCCTTATAACACCTAACACGGCTATCCTATCCTAAGTAAGTACTCTATAATCACGATTTGGTTTTCAATTATGTAAGTAACTATGAATGTTATGTTTGTTATGTTGGTTTTGTGTTTAGTATTAGTTTAATGAATGCCAGCTGGCAGTTCACTGAAGGGTAAATAAATAAAAATACAAAATTAACAAATACGTAACACTTTATTGGTCGCCAGTACAACAGCGATCTATAAGTTAGTTACAATATTTTTTATTTTCTACATATTGGAGCTTTACGTTGAAAAATTCATAAGAATGCATCCCCGTCACCTCTGATGTAATATTTCCGTCTGTAATTACACGCCCTTAGAATATGTTCAGGAATATAGTCATAAATAAATATTGACATGACATGGTTATCCACTACCGTAAACTATGAGATATGAAGTTGGTTATTCGAAAAACAGGATAGATACAAAAGATATTCCTGAGATGCTTAAAAATATGAATAATTAACTTGTAACGCGATTAACGAAGAATTTTCGAGTAACGCAGCCATGGGCAGGTCACAGGACAAATGTAGCATCGGGAAATTATATAAAGCAGTCATTAAAAATTGTATCTTTATATGAATAATGAGCCCGTGTGAAATACAGCCGTTTTTAATATACGATCCCAATCTCAAGCTGTTATCCGATTCCGAGAATAAACCAATCAAAATAAGTAATTTGTAACTGTGTCGAAAAGAATGTATTCTGATTGGTCATTTTTTTTAAATAGATCGAAAAGAGCGATTGGGATCTTTTTTGAAAATGGCGATTAAACATGTATAAGGCTACAAGGTTAATGACGAATATTACAGATATAGGTACATAACATAGACAAAACGACAAAAAAAAAAACAAAGTAAACTCATTGAAAACTAACTCTGCAGTACTACACAGTTGGTCCTGCAATACATAGCTGAATGGGAGGCTCATTATTTGTGCATTTATTGCATATGTAATGTAGGATTTTGTGTTTTAAATGTTTATTTTTTTCCAACAATAAACTTCTTTCATTCTTTCTATAGCATGAAATTCTAACAACATACATACAATTCATTTGTTAATACAAATAAAATTGCATACTCAGTACATTTTTAGATCGCTTCTTCCATTATAATGCATTATCCGATGCAGATATACACGAATGTCTAATATCATTCATGATCGCTTTACCGAAATAAAGAATAGGTGTTTCACATCTTATGATTTTTTTTTCTTTTCTTTCAATAATATAATAATGGAATAAGACATAATATTCTCACATCATGCAGTATTTTACGTCGGAATTCGTGGTTGTTGACATAACTTCAGTGCGGCATTAGCATAGGTCGATTCCAAAAAAATTTTGATATCATAATGGTGAGTGCCGAAGTCAGAAATGTAATTTTTTTTACTGTTTAGTAAATGTATGGATAAAAAACATAGCGAACAGGAAATTATATTTACTTTCTCGGTATAGTTTGAATTCAATATAACGTAACGTTGAACTATAGAATCAATGTTTGGTATTTAAAAATGTTATAAATACAGATATAAAAGTGTCAAGAAAAAGTGATCCAATACAACCGATTTTGGTGTTAACAGAAAATCAGGACCATCAATAGAGTATTTATGGTTAAAGTATCTATCTCAGTGGCGAAGCGTCTATACAAGCCGATTCCTACCGGGTTACCTTTTGTAAATTAATTAAAAATAATAAAAGAAAAACATAACAATATAACTAGAATAAAAATAGTATATTCAAACAAGTCATCTTATATTTATTAAATATGAATACTTCAATGATATCTGTCGATCATATCAATTCGTTAAATCGTAACTCGCGCGCAATGTTCGCGCCTTATAGTGTTCGAAGTGAACCCGGCCGCGAAAAGCTTCCCTCGCGATATTGTTGTCTCTTTCACACGCAGCGCGGTGTCTCTGTCTAATGTTTTGGAAGTGGCGTAAAAATACAAGTGTGCGTGCGTGTCTGTGTACTTCAGGGTAACCCGAGAATTTGCGGCTTCATGTTGAGCTATTGGCGCGAAATATTTTTAATAATTTAGAATGTATAATTAGTGTTTGTGCGTTATTAATTCTTGTTGGACTTTTTTAGGTACCTATGTTCCAAATAAATGATTATTTTGTAAATTTAGAGACTAGACATCATATTTATGTTAGAAGGAAATTATTAAGTATTATAATATTTTACTGATTTTAATTTATTGTGATCAGCGTATTATATTATGTTAACTGTAGAAAAAAATATTTCGTCGGGTTCCCTTTTGAAAATTTTCACCCTTCGCCACTGATCTATCTCGTGTGAATACCAAGCATCTACGCCTTTGGCAATATGTCATCATACTATATCCACATTTTGGTCTGAATGTTGGCGGAGTTCCTTTTAAAGTTGCGTAGATGCGTTTGAAAAGAACACATGTTTCTGTTTGTGATATTAACATGTAAGTGTAACAAAGCAATTGAATGTAAACAATAACTATGTAACACAATTTTCAAACTAACTTGGCAAATCTTTAACAATGTGTACAATTTTACTAACTACAAAACAGGTCTGTAATGGAGGTTTTATTCGTAAAATAATATTTTTATTCACATAATAGATTTCAAAATCAACGTTCCATTTTGAGGCTAAGGGGTTATGATATATTTGTGCAAAAACTTTTATCGAATATCAATATTATATAAGAACACTTTAATAATAAAATTAGGCATTTTTCAAGAGAACTTGCTTGCAGCATAAACAAATTAAGCTGATATTTAAAGCCATATTTATAAATAAATATAATTAATATAAAAATAAATTTGAAGTAAAAGTTAAAATTAAACATACATATAACATATTCTGATATATTGGGTTAAATATTTGGTTAAGATGTTAGCAAGTTCTGTTGTAAAACACTTTAAATATTCCGTTGCAACAATTAATTTCAATCATTCACTTTTACACTCTAATATACAAGTACTGGATTATCTATATGAACAATCTTTAAGTATCCACGTAATACTATAAATAATTGTAAACAGTTGACGGATTTGTAGGCTGATGTACGATAAATCATATTCTTTGTTGTCAGAAACACGAAAACTGATAAAGCAAGAACAATTTATATAATAAAAATTGAATTCACTGGTTGTATTAACTGGAAGCTTGGTCTTATATTAGTGTAAATGTGAACTTCTTCAATACACTCATAGTTGAACGTGGCATATTTTATCTACATTATATAATTGTACCTATATGTATATGACGTTTTATATAAAAATGCAAATAACTTTCACCGGTATATTCAGAATTCAAGGCATTCTTTAATTAGAAGTTTTGATGTAATATGTTGTTGCATGATATGTGTATTTTAATAATTATAATAACACACATGTATGCCTTTGACCCCAAAGAGGATTACAGAGGCCAGTAGTTCACACACTTTTCACCATCCGTATTACGTCCCATGATGTGGTAGGTGGCGTCTATCGCCTATATGAGGCATAAATTGTTGTTGCTGATACTGAGAGAAAAATCAATATCAATTTAACCGCCTCGGGTATCAAACCCGAGGCTACAGCACGACGGTCGTACTACGACACAATCATTAAGATAATATTTTTTATATGTATTTTTTGAAAATATAAAAGTGTTGTTTTTGGAGCAATACGCAACTCTTTATTATTTATGGGTAATTTGCATATTTCCCACGGAACGTGAGACATGGTTGAATGCGATGGGGCAATGTTTACTATGGACGGAGAAGTTTAGGTAATTGGGCAGCTAATGTCATCAGTTTTAATTATAATAGGCTTGATATTGCTAAGCGTTTCTGTTGAACCATTACTTATGATTTTAGTTTAGTTTGAAAAAATAAATAAATAAATAATAGCTGGTTATATTGAACCGAGCTAAATAATTATCACACCTATACTAGGATTTTACCCGCAAGGAAAAACATGAAATATAAAATGTATGTAACGTAATCAAGGGCACCTATTATTCAGCGAATATAGGAAATATTAACCAATGGGATAGCATACACGTTGAAAAATGTGCAGTTAATGTTTTTTTATTCTATATAGTGGACGAGAACCGTTAGGGAGCATGCATTCTAGTGAACGCACCGCTCGCGAGTAGTTGGTGAAACATGCGGCACCTTTAATTAATGGCTCATGCTACCCGCGCCGTATGTGTATCAAAAGCTTAATGCCAATGCCAAACATGCACATTGGTCCAATTTGAATGCACCCTTATTTAAAGAAAATATCATTATATAATATAATAATAAAACAACGTTGTAGAAGCGACTTTACGAGTTAGTTTCAATGATATTAGC
The DNA here is from genome assembly GCF_014839805.1 of Manduca sexta. Lineage (NCBI taxonomy): Eukaryota > Metazoa > Arthropoda > Insecta > Lepidoptera > Sphingidae > Manduca > Manduca sexta. The sequence goes on from NC_051126.1 coordinate 9,412,856, forward strand.
AATACAGAGTAAATATAGTATTAATAAGTTGGATGACAAGGTTATTTTCATAGATATCGTTATTGTTAGGCTCACAACGCGTAAATAAATGTAGGTGACAATAAATATTAAGTAGCAATGCATGCATTTGAAATATCCGTTTTCCTGATTACATTTCTATTGAGAAAATTTAAATTTTCAGGGTATATACACGCTGTTTCCGAATAAAGGTTGAGCAACGGTAGAAACATCCGAAACACTATTTTTAAACACTTACACACTCATACGAAGCTTATATCCCCGAGGGGGTAGGCAGAGGTGCAACAGGTTCACCAACTTCCCACCGTGTGTATTCCATCCAATGATGTTATAGGGGCAGATCCTATCAGCACATCGGGCACAAATTCAATACTCCGATATTACCTCATATACAGTAAAAAAAAAACAGTATCACTGCCAAGCCCAGATATCCTACCCGAGACTTCAGCACTGCAGTTGCGCGCAACATACAACTACACCACCGAGGTTATAATTTTTAAACAATCTATTGTAATACGATACAGATAGTTCCACCCCCAGACTTGACATTATCTTCTACGCCATATTATAGTCAGGACACCGAACTGACACAATGGTAATTACAAGATTTATAGAGTAATCTTGAATTTTATCTGGTGATGAAAAAAATTACTGATACTTCTTATAACTACCGTTGTCTTACAATTCATAGTATACTGCACAGATCATTTGCTAACTAAATTGTAACATTTAATAGAATAAAACGGATCTCAATTTTATATTCTCAATATACCGGGAAGAACATTGTGCTACAAATTGAACTAATATACCAAAGCGCTAGTTGTCGGGCGGGTTGTCGAAGTAGTCGATTTTGGCGTCCGATGTCGGTTGCGGTTGCGGCTTGGGCTGGCTGCGCGCCGCCCACGCGTTCGTCGACGTCAGCGTCGCCCAGCCACTTCCACTTGATGATCTATTGAAAATTATTTGTATGAATATATAAAACTAAACACTACTATACTTTGAATTGGGTTTTGTTACCGGTTCTGGTTTTGTAATGAATGGTGTTTATTATGAACAAATAATGCGTTCACTACTACAGTGAGAGCTAAGTTTGTCGCAGCATGGAGTGGACATTGTTATTGTGTATTGTGTAGGGCGCGCGCAGCACGGGCGGCGGCACGCGGCGCTTGCCCGCCTCGCGCGCCAGCACCTCCAGCACGGAGTGGACATGGTTAGTGTGTAGTGTGCAGTGTGCAGTGTGTACTGACTTGTTGGCGGCGGAGTGCGCGGGCCCGGCGGCGGGCGCGGGCGGCGGCGCGGGCGCGCGCAGCACGGGCGGCGGCACGCGGCGCTTGCCCGCCTCGCGCGCCAGCACCTCCAGCACGGAGTGGACATGGTTAGTGTGTAGTGTGCAGTGTGCAGTGTGTACTGACTTGTTGGCGGCGGAGTGCGCGGGCCCGGCGGCGGGCGCGGGCGGCGGCGCGGGCGCGCGCAGCACGGGCGGCGGCACGCGGCGCTTGCCCGCCTCGCGCGCCAGCACCTCCAGCACGGAGTGGACATGGTTAGTGGTTAGTGTGTAGTGTGCAGTGTGCAGTGTGTACTGACTTGTTGGCGGCGGAGTGCGCGGGCCCGGCGGCGGGCGCGGGCGGCGGCGCGGGCGCGCGCAGCACGGGCGGCGGCACGCGGCGCTTGCCCGCCTCGCGCGCCAGCACCTCCAGCACGGAGTGGACATGGTTAGTGGTTAGTGTGTAGTGTGCAGTGTGCAGTGTGTACTGACTTGTTGGCGGCGGAGTGCGCGGGCGGCGGCGCGGGCGCGCGCAGCACGGGCGGCGGCACGCGGCGCTTGCCCGCCTCGCGCGCCAGCACCTCCAGCACGGAGTGGACATGGTTAGTGGTTAGTGTGTAGTGTGCAGTGTGCAGTGTGTACTGACTTGTTGGCGGCGGAGTGCGCGGGCCCGGCGGCGGGCGCGGGCGGCGGCGCGGGCGCGCGCAGCACGGGCGGCGGCACGCGGCGCTTGCCCGCCTCGCGCGCCAGCACCTCCAGCACGGAGTGGACATGGTTAGTGTGTAGTGTGCAGTGTACGGTGTGTACTGACTTGTTGGCGGCGGAGTGCGCGGGCCCGGCGGCGGGCGCGGGCGGCGGCGCGGGCGCGCGCAGCACGGGCGGCGGCACGCGGCGCTTGCCCGCCTCGCGCGCCAGCACCTCCAGCACGGAGTGGACATGGTTAGTGGTTAGTGTGTAGTGTGCAGTGTGCAGTGTGTACTGACTTGTTGGCGGCGGAGTGCGCGGGCCCGGCGGCGGGCGCGGGCGGCGGCGCGGGCGCGCGCAGCACGGGCGGCGGCACGCGGCGCTTGCCCGCCTCGCGCGCCAGCACCTCCAGCACGGAGTGGACATGGTTAGTGGTTAGTGTGTAGTGTGCAGTGTGCAGTGTGTACTGACTTGTTGGCGGCGGAGTGCGCGGGCCCGGCGGCGGGCGCGGGCGGCGGCGCGGGCGCGCGCAGCACGGGCGGCGGCACGCGGCGCTTGCCCGCCTCGCGCGCCAGCACCTCCAGCACGGAGTGGACATGGTTAGTGTGTAGTGTGCAGTGTACGGTGTGTACTGACTTGTTGGCGGCGGAGTGCGCGGGCCCGGCGGCGGGCGCGGGCGGCGGCGCGGGCGCGCGCAGCACGGGCGGCGGCACGCGGCGCTTGCCCGCCTCGCGCGCCAGCACCTCCAGCACGGAGTGGACATGGTTAGTGGTTAGTGTGTAGTGTGCAGTGTGCAGTGTGTACTGACTTGTTGGCGGCGGAGTGCGCGGGCCCGGCGGCGGGCGCGGGCGGCGGCGCGGGCGCGCGCAGCACGGGCGGCGGCACGCGGCGCTTGCCCGCCTCGCGCGCCAGCACCTCCAGCACGGAGTGGACATGGTTAGTGGTTAGTGTGTAGTGTGCAGTGTGCAGTGTGTACTGACTTGTTGGCGGCGGAGTGCGCGGGCCCGGCGGCGGGCGCGGGCGGCGGCGCGGGCGCGCGCAGCACGGGCGGCGGCACGCGGCGCTTGCCCGCCTCGCGCGCCAGCACCTCCAGCACGGAGTGGACATGGTTAGTGGTTAGTGTGTAGTGTGCAGTGTGCAGTGTGTACTGACTTGTTGGCGGCGGAGTGCGCGGGCCCGGCGGCGGGCCCGGGCGGCGGCGCGGGCGCGCGCAGCACGGGCGGCGGCACGCGGCGCTTGCCCGCCTCGCGCGCCAGCACCTCCAGCACGGAGTGGACATGGTTAGTGGTTAGTGTGTAGTGTGCAGTGTGCAGTGTGTACTGACTTGTTGGCGGCGGAGTGCGCGGGCCCGGCGGCGGGCGCGGGCGGCGGCGCGGGCGCGCGCAGCACGGGCGGCGGCACGCGGCGCTTGCCCGCCTCGCGCGCCAGCACCTCCAGCACGGAGTGGACATGGTTAGTGGTTAGTGTGTAGTGTGCAGTGTGCAGTGTGTACTGACTTGTTGGCGGCGGAGTGCGCGGGCCCGGCGGCGGGCGCGGGCGGCGGCGCGGGCGCGCGCAGCACGGGCGGCGGCACGCGGCGCTTGCCCGCCTCGCGCGCCAGCACCTCCAGCACGCTCATCGCCGGCAGCCACGACTGCGCACACGCACATGATTTTGTACACTCACGCACATTAGTAGCTAAACTAATTCAAAACTTCAAATAGCACAATATTATACACTTTTCTGGGCTTACCTATTGGCAACAACACATAAGTGTATAATAAACTAAATATCACATTTTTTATCTAAATTTGGTTCAAAGAGTGAGAGATTTAGTTTACTTCACAAACAAACAATGAAAAAAAAAATCAATGAAAATTAACGTCAATAAGCGATTTGAAGTTAAGAATTTAGTTAGCTATTTTTGTGTATAATCTTATGGTTAAAAATCATAAAAGATGTTGAACGGTCCCGAAAGTAAACGAAGAAAATTAATGTTAATAGCCGTTTTCAACAAACGACCAATTGCTTTTATTAATCCCTTGCGAAAATGGTCCCATTAGAGCAAAGTTTTTTTGACATGTTTACAAATAGTTTTTTTAGATTGGTTTATTGTCGGGATCGGGTCTCAGATTAAGATTGGAATAATTTATTGGAAACTGCAGTTACGATAAAAAATATAAACGACGTTCATCGACCGCGAAAGCAAACAAAAAATATTATTATATTAATGCTGTTACTCCAGTGGACATCATAAATTACGGTATAGAAAATGCATCGGTATGTCGGTACTTTCACTGTTTATCTACACAATTGGTCAATTACTGTTAATTTTCTTAACATGACGTCCAACACTAAAATAATTGTCAACGCCGGACATATTTTCGCCTTTTTAAGCATCTATATTAAACATAGTCCGAATATCTAAATTCAACACACAAAACAAAACATTTAAAACAAATACAATGATAAATGAGTATATAAAAAATGCACGCACGCTGACCTTCTCCCTGTCCGCCGTAGCCACGACGTTCCGGTTGGGCTCGGCGTCGTACGCAACACTCTCGCAGCCGAAGTGCTCGCACATTTCGTGGATGAACTGACGCTTTTGCCAGTTCATTGACGGGAACGAGTGCGAACGTGTCTTTTGTTTCGACTGATAAAATAAAATAAAACTATTATTAACTCTATTTATATGTATACGTATGTGAAGAGTTTATTATCACGGGCTCGCACATTTACTTGTGCGCACGTGTACGTTGATGAGCGTCGTCATCTTCCTGGGCGTGTGCAATAGTAGTTACATAGCAGTGGTAGTGTTACCTTCTTGGCGAGCTGCACGAGCTCGGTGAGCTTGTCGTGCACGTGCAGCGCGAAGGCGGGCTCGCGCTGTGCGGTGGCGCGCACGTGCTCGCTGTAGCGCGGCGCCAGCTTGCTCGACACGTCGGGGTTGCGCAGCTGCAGCGCCAGCGCCAGTCGGCGGGCACGTGCTTCCGCGCGGCATTCCTCTTCACACTCTAACCTGTTAATTAGACATTTATTATGGCTAACTAATTCGGAAAGTACGAGTATTAACTGTGTGCCTTGGTACCGTGGTCGTCAGAGCACAGAACTACACAAGTGCCATCAAGAACACTTACGTTTTAAGCACGTTCGTTGGCCGTTGGACATCGGCTAGGTCGACGGAGCCGCCGTCCTGCATCTTGGTGGCAGCGAGGGCGCTCACCATTCTAAAATACGAAAATAAGTAATGTAGAATTTTTATGACCAATATCACAGAGCCCTTTATAGAAATAAGTGTGGTGTGTCCGATACAATCTTACGAGTGGTGTTTGTACGAGTGCGTAAGTATGTGTGTGTACCTGTCATAGTCGCGCGCGTTGTCACAGCAGGCGCGTTCGGCGCTGCGGCGTCCGCACAGACACGTGGCGCGCACGGGGCGGCGGCACGGCGCGGCGCTGGGGCACGCCGCCGCCGTGCTGCCCTCCGCCGCGCCCGAGTGGCACGGCGCCGCGCACGGGTGTCCGCATCCGGGACGTTTTTCCGTGCACGGCTGCGTGCATCTGGACATCACAATACAATACAACTCCTTATTGCATATGCATAAAAAGGGATATGAAAGGTAAACATACTAAACCAAATTCAGACGAAATGACGAACTAAATATCTAACAATGACAAAATTATTTTCGAACTGTCTCATTTTACTTACTTTCCAGTATCACAAAGACCCTTGTGGCAAGTTTTGATACAATTGTGCTTGCCGCAAGGGAGTGGCTTTCCGCAAGGCAAACCACATGAAAACTCTTCTTGTGAACAGGGAATTGTTTTACGTTCCTGAAAAAAAAAATACATATACTCAGGAAAATCTAGGTGATATGTTTGAAATCAACCAAATGAATAATTTAGATCTAATAGATACTACATGATAGAAAACGTGACATGGTTACCTCGTGATTACCATGACAGCGTTTGGTAGTGAGCACGACGCAGGGCGGACAGTCGCCGGAGTGGCAGGAGTGGTGCGGCGGGTGCTCGCAGGCGCGCGGCCGGCGGCACGGCGCCGAGCACGGCGGCGGGCGAGCGCCGCAGCGCACCGGCGGCAGCAGCACCTCCGCGCCGCACTCGCAGTGCAGCTCGTCGAAACTCAGGCGCGGGCAGGGCGCGCAGCGACCCGTGTGGCAGAACTCCTCGCAGCGGTGCAGCTGGCACGACAGCAGCCGCCCGCATACCACGCCGCAGCGATGCGTCGATGACGCACAGCATACCGAACGACACTTGTGACGGCCGCACGATAGTTTCTGTAAATATAACAATTGCTTTATGATACTTGTATTGACCACTTATTGTGTGCTTATACCAAGTACTCTATTGTCAATTGTATAAGTACCTCTCTTTGTAATTTATTTAAATAGAACTAACAAATCATTTGTCATACAATAATGCGCGAGATTTTGTTTTACAGGGTAGGTAAATGTTACCTTGTTGCATTTTTTCTGGCACAGCACATTGTTCAACATTTCAGGAAGTTCAGCGCAAGGCACCTCGCGGCTCGAGTGACCACATCGACATTGCAAAAGTGTCTTATCAGGACACACAGGGCATGGACCTATAAATTTCAAAACACAAAGTAGTGATGGTTACATAACCTAGGTTAACACAACTGATGATATGTTAAAAATTTTATGTTGCTAATTTATATATCATTTTACCTTCGTGACAATTTAGCTTGCAGAAGTGTTTATCGCCGGCCGGGCCGCACGGTAACGGTTTGGCGCAGATATTCCCGCACAGCGGGATGGGGTCTGTGCAAGATTTTCGTTTTTCCCTTTCAACCCTGTTTAATAAAAACAATACATAAAGTGAGTGTTTGTTTATGAAAGTGCAATCAGTGTTTGGTATGAAGATGCTTACTTGGTCTTGCCGCAGGGGCACGTGAGCACGCTGTCGGGCAGTAGTGCGCAGGGGCGGCAGGGCGGCGGGTGGCAGGGCGCGCGGCACACGTGCGCGCCGCACGCCAGCACGCGCGCGCACTCCGCGCCGCACGACCACGCCGCGCGCCCGCTCGACTCCGCCGTGCACGCCACCGTGCGCGCACGAGCCGCCGGGCAGTAACACACTACACAACATACCTCACGCTCTATATTGTGTTTATAACAATACATTCACTGATAGTGGGCTTGTTGGCAAGAAGGTTTTATCAACTATCACTTTAGATAGATAATTACACCCTTTACTTATTGTAAATATTTGTCAGTATTTAAATGAATTTGTTGTTGCCATAGTTATTGTTTTCAGAATAAAAGTTATTATATTTAAATAAGGATGATTTCATCATTTTAGTCAATATTTATTTTAGAATTTTTTATATGTGTATTTTAAAAAAATAAATAAATTAAATAAAGCATCAGTTAAGGAATAATGTTTAGTTATATTGATATAACATATGAATTGCTGTTATACAAATTTACTTTAAACCATTTTTTCTATAATTAGAGTTTTTGTTGGCAACAGTTGATTTTAAATTAGGAACACAGATGACAATACATACCTTGTGTGACCATCTCATCGCAAGTGTCGCAAGGCCCTTCGTGGCACTCCTTTGCACACTTGTGTACATTGCATTCTAAAGTGCGTTGGCAGACACGTCCACACACTTGAGGAAGCTTGCTGCTACACAGAATCGATCGAGTTTCTGCGCCACAGCCGCATTGTCTATGCAAACATACAATCATCCAAATGGAGCTTGGTTTCTATATCTCAAAACCTACCCCCAAACTAGGGCAGAATTCATTTGTAGAACCAAGAGATAACCTATTCATCATCAAATTACTACAACTAATATAGATATTGAACAAATCAAATTTTTTTAAAATTCATGAATCACCAAAAAGGTCAAGTGAAAGTTATAGAATCTGAAAGGTAATAAAATGTTCAGATAAAGTTGCAAAGGTGTCATACAAATTGTTTTAACCTATTAAAATAAGGCAATTAACCACACTACAAACCCTTAGCACAAGTTAATAGCAGATGGAGTATCTCACTTGTTAACAGTAGCTTGGCATGGCGGACATGGTCCCGGATGGCAGAGCAATGTGCAAGGATGCGGGCAACTGCGTGGCCGCTTGCACGCCTTGCCGCAAGTGTGCGCGCCGGTCGAGCCGCGCTGGTACTCTGGTGATCGCATCGCGCCGCACATGCATCGATAATCCGAGGGAATATCTTCGTTTGGGTTCTGACACGCAGGACAACGCCATTTACCCTCTGTAAACCGAACCATTTTTAAACTTATTTTTATATTTGTTTATAGAACACATTAGGAAATAGGGTACAAAAGTCTTGTTATTTTGTAAACAATATAATGTATGGGTGATACAGCAATAGTAAAATTATAATCTTATATATACTTACCCACAGTACTGCTTTGTGCCCATTTCCTTATGCACTTGAGATGCAGTACATGGTAACAATTTCCACATGACCACACAGGGTCTATTTGTTTAACACGCTCACAGCACACCAGACATTCTAATGTGCCCTTGTCTAGTTGTTCTGTCAAGCGTTCCCGCTGGGTCATCTCTTTTTGTGCTACAACTAAAAATAAAAATATACTAATTTTAACAAAAAAAAAAAAATGGTAACTAGGTTTAATTGTCTCCACTAATAAAGAAAGCATGATTTCATATCACAGCTATAAAGTATTTAGCTTTAAAAAGGACTATTATGTAATCTATAACTTCACATATAAATACCAACCTTGGTCTGAATTCTTATTTCTAAATCTAATAGGACTGGAAGCATTTTCTGATTTGACCCTGTCTAGTTTATCATCCCTCTGATGAAGGTAGCTATTTGCATACAATTCATCATCAGGGTTACTTCGGTCTACCCCCCTGAGTCGTTGTGATCCTGCCCAATTCTTTTGCCTACCGGAACCTTCATTCCTGGTGTTCCTTACATCCTGGCTATCCTTGGGTACTGAACTATTATAGAATGTGCGTACATCAGAATCTTTCACTCTTGATCTGTTGTTTATTTTAGATTGCCCTCTTTTATCATTACGGTTTGAATTATATGACCTATCATTATCAGTATTCTGATAATTAGATTCTTGATTGTGACTACTTGGCTCATAGTTTCGAGGGTTGTCATGACGGTTGCTGGAGTCATTTTTTCTGCTCTTAGACTCATTATGCCTATAGCTCTCATGAGATAATTCGTTATTCTTATTGTCACTATAATTTGTCTCTCTGTTCCGACTGCTACTTTCATAGTTTCTATTGTTTCTGTGTGACCTATTACTTGCATCTTTGCCATTTGTATCACCATTTTTATGAGAACTTTGTGGTCTTTCTCTCCAGTTGGTTTCTGATGAGGTGCTTGGAGTATTAACAGTTTCATGAACACCATTACAAGAGCTGGGAGTCTCACATACTTTTTGACTGTTTGAGGGTGTTTTTAACATACTTTTTGGCACAAATTCAGTTGCTGTAGGTGTAAGGTTGGATTTAAGTATCAAATCATTTGAGTATGTAGGATTCACATTGTACTGCCTTTGGCCATGGTAAGATTCTGCACTGTTAGGCATTGTGGTAGAACTTGTACTGTAGTTGTAATTTTCTCGTTGAGGCTCCTGGGATGTGGAGGGCACGTTTTGATAGTTGTACTGAGCTGGGGCGTAATTTTCGTAAGGAACATTAGGAAAGTGTTGCACATTATTAGGCACAGTATTGTTGGTCTGCATTTGCGATAAAAAATCATTGAAACTAACATACTGTCCACTAGGGTCTTGCCTATTGGGGTAATAAGGTTGATTAACATATTGACCATTCAAGTCACCGTTCCAGGCGTTACCAGCTTGATATTGGCCGTTGTAAGCGTATGTGGTATTCCACTGTGACATTATATTACTTGTAGAAAAAAAATATTGTGAAATTATGATGAGAAAGTGGGTATGACAGCACTAAAGATTTGTACAATTATTACGGTGTTTTTTAAAGTCTAAATTAAGATGACCGCAGGCCGAGGCCTGGGGCCTGCGGAGAGTTGATATATCAAGCCTGAAACAAGTGAGAATGGATAATTCATTATGAAATAGTCCATCGGACAACATGTGCCACTTTCTATTGAATATGTTCCAATAGCTTACCAGTTATTTGGTTTCTTCAAGCACTAGTTATATTTTCACAAACTATAAAACAAAACGGTCAAAAACAACTAAAATAATTAATTTATTAAATTAAAAAATCCCAACAAGTTACTGAATGACAAGAATGATGATTCGCTGCGACTAGGAGGGGAGGGGGTGGTCGACGTTGACACTTTGCTTTGACAGTGGTATTCCGTTTAATATTCAACTGCGACGTGAATATAGTTAAAAATGGGAATATTATCTATAAACTACTTTAAATGGTTGTTATTTAAGAGATTAGCAAAATATCTCTAAAAATAAGATAAAACACAAAGGTAGTAAATAAATAATCTTTTATCTACTGAAATAATTATCTATGGACGAGTTCATTACAAAGTTCGCAAGAATATTTTAATCTGTCTTTGGCATTTTTATTTCATGCAATACATTATTGAATACATTTCATTTATTGTTCTGAGGAGCAATGCACCAAAATGTAGAGGGAGCTTAGTCGCACAGGCGCGAAAATTCAATTTGTCAAAAAGCACTTGTTTACCTATTTTTTATCAATATTTAAGCTATTGTTTAATTAGAACGCCTCTAATCGAGAAAAAAAATCGTCCTCTTACACAGAATAGGCCCTGACCTTACCTACCTAAAGTTAGTACAAATTATGGAAAATATTTATTTATACATAATAATACCTGATTAATTAGTGGTTGTATGTATTCGCTTTAATTTTTATCCTCAGCTGTGAACGTCTCAATATTTAAGGTAGATAGTATTTGTAATGTATATTGTATTATTGATTTGCTGGAGAAAACATAAATAAGTAAGTATTACTTACTAGCTCACTTCGGACGCCCAAACTGTTTCTATGATTCAGTAACTTAGGAAAATAATATCATATAAGTATATTATATGTATATATTTTTCCATGGTTGCATTTATTTAAAAAAAATCATTAAGTATGTTAATAAAATTATTCTTTAACATTTCCGGTAATCCCAATATTGTCGTTCAGTGCAAAAAATTGCTACTTTCAATTATTTATTCATTTATTCCCCCATCCAAGCTACTGTCGTTATTTATTAATAAATAGGCAAATACACAGGTGTTGTTTATTGTATATTCATAAAATTTATTTATAAGTGAGAGTTGCCGTCTACAAATATAGGTAATTATGTTTATACTTCCAATGTTCTTTAAGGCTTCGAAAATCCCATCAAATTCGGTCCAGCCGTCTTTGACGATTGTCCTGGACAATCAATAATAATAATATCAGCCCTGTATAATATACTTGCCCACTGCTGAGCACGGGCCTCCTCTACTACAGAGAGGGATTAGGCCTTAGTCCACCACGCTGGCCTAGTGCGGATTGGTAGACTTCACACACCTTCATAATTCCTATAGAGAACTTCTCAGATGTGCAGGTTTCCTCACGATGTTTTCCTTCACCGTTAAAGCGAACGATAAATTCACAAAGAATACACACATGATTTTAGAAAAGTCAGAGGTGTGTGCCCTTGGGTTTTGAACCTGCGGACATTCGTCTTCGCAGTCCGTTCCACACCCAACTAGGCTATCGCCGCTTCAACCTGGACAATCAAACATAGATAAAATTGTATATAAGTTTATTTAGGAACTCATGTTTGTTTCGGTTTCATAGCGTTCAGTCATTAACCGAACACTTACACCAAAAAGTATTGATTGTTCAAAACTATACTCAGTTGTTTTAGACGTTGTTATAGTGACAAGTTTTTTTTTTAATAAATATGTAATAAGTACTTATCAATAAAAAAATATATTTTACAAGGATATTTTATCCGATTTTTTTTATATAATAACGCCGCGATGGGCCATTTTTTTACAAACTAATTTTACTATTTACAAATAACATTGCACGTAGATATTGTATGGTTAATGGTGTTTCGTGATAATGAATACCTACCACTTTTCATGTCGATTACTAACGTCGTATGATTGACTTAAATAAAATTATGTGGATATGGTACATATTACATAATTTTATTTATAGATTAATATTATTTTTGTACTAGCTTCCGCCCGCAGCTTCGCCCGCGTGGATTTCGGACTTCAAAAATGGAGCCGGTCGCGAACGTTCGAGAATGTTCGTTTTACGAAGCTACTCGCTAGGTGATTCGCTAGCCTCTAGGTGCCAAGCAAGCCGCCTGCCTGTGCGTTCGCGACCTTATATATATACAAAAATAATCCTTGTAGCATGATTCAGTATTCACGCGTGATGGCTTATTATTAGCGTATTTCATGTATAACTTTGGTGTTTCTGTACCGATTTCTATGATTATTTTTATGGAATATTTAATAATGTTAACTTTTTTAATTAGGGATGACTGAGAGTGTTATATACGTAAGAGTAGACAAATATAATGAGAAAGCTTCGAACTGCTAAGTTATCGGGAGTTACACGTGTTATTGTGAGTCAACCATAAACGATAGACATATGCTGTCGTGGGATATTTTTTATATAATTTTAAGGGGAACATTTCCGTCATACATGATTTCTGTGTAGCTTTAACCATTAAGGTTGCACACGCGACGGAAGCTTAAAAAATGGAGTAATTTCTCCCGTTTTCCCAACTTTTCCCTTCACTGCTCTGCTCCTATTATTCATGTACAGAATTGACCTCTCTACAGATTTATTATAAGTATAGAGTATAGATTACGTTTATTTCTTAAGTAAATATAAGAGCTACCTATTTATGTACTTACTTATGTATCATTATTTCTCGCCAGTTGCCAGTAATAACATAACATACCACAACTATTCTAAACGTACCCGCATACACTCAACTAAAGCATAGGCGTAGTTAGAGAAAGTGGTCCACCAGACTACTCCTGGCTTCTAAGCCAGTCTACTACTACAACTATTAATATAACATGCAAAATTATCAAAGCTGTAATAATTATATAAAGATAATATGAATATAGTTTTTTAGTTTTTCGGATACAAGTCCTCGCTGGTAATAATTCTAGCAACGCTCATGCCACTACATCCTACAAAAATCAATATTACCTAATACGTGTTTACCTAAATAATATCGTATTTATTACACATCCAATACAGAGCGCTTTTTACTTCTTGTTTTTAAATGCGAACGCGATGGTACCGTTTCGCGCTTTACTCATATTGTCTGCACGCGGCTGCCATGAATAATATGAACGTTTTCCAAATAAACCTTACAAATTATAACCTTGGCACATTTCGCGATAATTATTTAAACTGGTCGAGTTAAGTATTGGGGTGGTGTAGTTCAGAACGTATTTGTGATGTTCCTGGTATGGGCTGCATGGCGAGTTCACAAAGAACCAACGAGCCAACGGCATCTACTGTGAGTAACTATGTTTTTAAACCAACTTTTTAGATTCTTATGAACATATCAGATTTAATTCTTAAGGTGGTTTTGATACAGTCGACGCGTTGATTGATAAATAGCTAGAGTTTTAATAAATCATTGGCTGGCGTCTTACAGAACTGTTGTCAAATCCCAAGTGCTTAATATCTACTTCTCAACAGACACCTTGGCAGGAGATGTCAAGTGGTAAGGGTGAGACGGTGGTGGCAGCACTCGCCAGGCTTGATAGCGAGATCACTGCTAGCGAGAAGTCTTACCCGGCGGCGAGATTGGCTGTGGTTACTGCAGAGCTTGAGATCATTCAACAGGTTATTAATCATATACATAATCCTATAATTCTTGCTAAGTTTTTAACATTAAAATAATTTGTGTGATGTGGGTTTAAGGACTTTTGGTCCAGTGTTTCGTTAACTAAGTAACCGATATACGAATCCAATATCCAACCCAATAAGAATTGGAACCTGAAATTTTCTCGAGTTGGATTTAATTCTGATTCCGGATGTTAATGCAGCTTTTAGAATCTAATAAATAATATCATCCAATCAATAGATGAGTTATGTGGGTCTCCGGATAAAAAAATCGGTACTTATAATTTTTAAGTTGTACAATAATAATCATTTTATTTGAATGACGAAAGTTAATTAAATAATCTGTTTTCAAGGAAATCAACTCATTTGAGGAGACTACGAGCCCAGTGATTAAAGATAGCTATGCAAAAACTTTACATCAGGTATAATATTGTAGTATTAAATGTAAACTGATTAACAGTCATTTGGGTCAAAGATTGATGGCATTCTTATACTCTTGTATTTCGTGTTTAGATCTTTGTGGCTTTGGATTTGTACAGAAGACCGATGTTGGCTTCCGAAAATGAAGATTTTGTTGCCAACGTTAACCGAAAGGTATGTTAAATATACTGTACATTTTGCATGTATGCTATACATGTTGACTATAAATTCATAGAAGTTTTGGATTTGTTAAAAGCATACTTAATTTGCTGATATTTTTAGGAAATGCGTCGTTTAGAACTTAGTTGGTTGCGCACGCGCTTCGCGGAGTTACAGCGTGAGCGTCGAGCATTGCACTCACAGATACTGGGAATACGTTCTTTGTACGCTCAAATGCATCAATTGCTTGGTAATTAATTCATGTTGATAGAAAACTTATTATCATCTTCGAAAAATAAACAAAGTAACGAAGTGAAAATCGCTTAAAATACTTACGTTGTTTCTTTTAAGCGCCGTTTCTATAATGAAGAAAAATATTATGAGGTACTAAAGTAGCACACAGCAACGTTTAAACATTGCCATTTATAACATTATTATTTGAATTAAAAAATATATATGTTTTTGTTACTAAAATACAAAACACTATTTATTAATAATGTCACGTATTTATATCGCCCTGTATGTATGCCGTCTGTAGACAGCCTGTGGGGAAACAACCAGCGTCCTGGAACACCTTTAGAAAATTCGTTGATGAAGGCTATAGCTCTACGTGATGCCTTGGCCTCAGTAAGTGCAAAATTACGAGCAGCTGCAGAGTACGCCCATGCAGCTGTCAAGGCTTTGGACGATGCGATACCCGCATGGAAACTTACACCCATTGGCAAGTAAGCATTTGATAGTTGTTTATTATGGATTTTTAAGGATTATTTGATTAAGTTTGTCAATTATCGCTAGCTTTAACTGTAAAACAAAACCTTGTGTAGAAACTAGAAACCTACGTAGGTACTTAAGAATTCGAAGCTATATAAATTCTGAATTTTGCCAACCTACTCTAGGCTATCGTAGTGAGCTAAGGCCTAATCCCTCTCAGTAGTAGAGGAGGCCCGTGCCCAGCTGTGGGACAGTATATTATACAGAGCTGACATTATTATTATATTAGCTGCCCTGACAGACGTTGTCCTGTTTTAACTATGTATGCACGCGCGCATTTTGTCGATCGCTGACAGTTATTTCAAACCACTGATAGTTATGTAAAATTAATATTGTCGTTAAGTTTTCTTAAATTTTCTAATTTTCCGCGCAATTTTTTGATTTTTTTTCTTTCATGAGAACCTTCTCCTGACAATAATAAACATAACAAAAAAAAGTGATATCGGTCCAGCCGTTCACGCGTGATGGCGTGACCAAGTGAAATAGGGATTCATTTTTAGGGATTTATTTTTTTCTATCTAGAAAAAAATAAATCCCTAAAAAAAGTTAGGTAGAATTGATTTGATTACACCTTTTTTATTATATAAAAAATAACGTCTTTAATTTTGAGGAGTGGTTGGGAGCGCACGTCGGCATGCGCAGACGCATGTCGGCTGCTGGTGCAGGCGCGGTGCTTGGAGCGCAGCGCTCGGCGTGTGCTGTCCGCGTCGGCCGCCCCACGCGCCGCTCGCACGCTGCGACTTGCGTTAGATTACGCCTTCACAGATCTCATGCATGATCATAAGTACGTGATGTTCATGATTGTTCTCTGAATATACCGCTTTTCCAGATAACAGACGATAGATGATAATCCATCTCCTGCTAATAGAAGATGATTTATCAATTTCCAAACATGTCCCATGCAGTTAACCTACGCAAGAATGATCCACATGTTAGTGGGGAAATCCATTCTGACGCGGTTCCCAAATGATGATCATAAATACCTACAGCGTTATTTGAATTGGAAATCAAGCACGCGACCTTTCAGCTTTTTCTTGCTTTATCTGGCACATCTTTTATCTTGAATTTAATTTTAGAAATATCAGTTCATTAAACACAAATCGTTTTTAGGTATCAAAGAGCAACGGAAATATTTCAGCAATTTAAGTCTGCTTTGGCTGAGCTCATCGAAGCAGTCCACCAAGTTAGTACTTATATTCAAATTAACGCAACTTATTAAAAAAAAAGAGTCTGAAAAATACCATTATTAGATGTTTCCATTATTAAAGTAGCTTATATCTTAGTCCAAGACATGGTCTACCTAAGTGCCAAATTTTATCTATATCCGTTTAGTTGTTTTGGAGTCTCTTTCTAATCAATCATACAAACATGTTCATAAATATTCGCATCTATCTATACTATTATATAAAGCTGAAGAGTTTGTTTGTTTGTTTGTTTGTTTGTTTGAACGCGCTAATCTCAGGAACTACTGGTCCAAACTGAAAAATTCTTTTTGCGTTGGATAGCCCTATGTTCGTGGAGTGCTATAGGCTATATATCATCACGCTTTACCCAATAGGAGCGGAGCAGTAATGCCTAATCTCAGGAACTATCGGTCTGAACTGAAAAATTCTTTTTGCGTTGGATAGCCCTTTGTTTGTGGAGTGCTATAGGCTATTTATCATCACGCTATACCCAATAGGAGCAGAGCAGTAACGGCTAATCTCAGAAACTAGGAGTTTGAACTGAATAATTCTTTTTGTGTTGGATACCCCCTTTGTTCCTGGAATGCTATAGGCTATATATATCAACACGCTATGCCCAATAGGAGCGGAACAGTAATCGCTAATCTCAGGAACTACCGGTTCGAACTGAAGAAATATTTTTGTGTTGGATAGCCCTTTGTTCCTGGAGTGCTATAGGTTATATATCGTCATGCTATGACCAATAGGAGCGGAGCAGTAATGAAACATGACGCAAAAACGGGGACAATTTATTAGTTTTGAGAGCTTCTGTTGCGTGCGCTGCGTAAACGGTTAAAGTTATGCAACAATAATGTATGACGGGATTGTTCCTCTTAAAAAGTTCTACAAAAATATATTATAAAACAAAGTCCCCCGCTGCATCGGTCTGCCCGAACGTGTTAAACTCAAAAACTACCCAACGTATTAGGATAAAATTTGGTATGGAGACAGTTTAAGACCCTGGGAAGAACATAGGCTCCCGGGAAAATATATAGCGTGACTTTTATAACGGAAAACCCGAAAAACTTTATAACGCGGGCGGAGCCGCGGGCAAAAGCTAGTTTATAATAAAAGTCATATAAGATGAATATCGACATTGGTACTATTGATAAGTAAGTATACTTTTTGATAATATGAATGACGCATTATGGATGTCAAGTAAATCTGACAAAAGTCAGAAATTCTAATCAAAAAGCATTCAAATTTGATTCAAATACTTAAATACGCGAAACAAAGAGCTATTACAACACTACGCAAAATATATGTAATACCAAAAGAAAATGATGAAGTTATTTTCGAAAATATTGCGGGGTTATAAAATATTTAAACACGATAGTATATTAGTACGAGGACAAGCTACTCAAGAGGTGGACATATTTATCAACGGTAAACCAGTTAAAGTACCGAGTTACTTTACTGCACTACAAGCTTTACGCCGAGAGAAAGTGACCGTACCATCATTTTGTTACCATGAAAGGTTGTCCATCGCGGGTAACTGTCGTATGTGTTTAATCGAACTGGAAGGCATGCCGAAACCTCAAATTGCATGTGCCATGCCGGTATCGAAGAACATGAAGATACGCACAAATTCCCAAATGACACTAAAAGCTCAGGAAGGAGTTTTAGAATTTCTGCTCATCAATCATCCCCTCGACTGTCCAATTTGTGATCAAGGGGGCGAATGTGACCTTCAAGATTTGTCAATGAGGTTTGGTAACGACCGCTCCAGGTTCACGGACTTACATTTCCAAGGGAAGAGGGCCTCCGAAAATAAAGATTTGGGACCTCTTATCCGTACCGAAATGACTCGTTGCATTCATTGCACTAGATGTATTAGATTCGCTTCGCAAGTCTGTGGAATGGATGTACTGGGGACTACAGGACGTGGTAATGATATGCTTGTAGGGACATACGTTGACAAAATGTTTCTTTCCGAATTGTCCGGGAATATTATAGATTTATGCCCAGTAGGTGCTCTAACTGCTATACCGTATATGTTTAAAGCCAGACCTTGGGAGGTGAAGAGAACTAATTCTATTGATGTTACTGATGCAACTGGCACGAATATAGAAGTGAATCATAGGTTTGATAGAGTTTTACGGGTGCTACCTCGTGAACATGATGAAATTAACCAAGAATGGGTGTCAGATAAAGGGCGGTGGGCAATAGACTCTCTTGAAATGCAGAGACTTGTAACGCCTATGCAAAGAGTTGGGGCTAATCTTTGTCCTTTAGATTGGGACACTGCACTTAAAATTGCTGTAGATTTAATTAAATCTCCTTGTCCGTCTAATATAATGGCTATAGCGGGGCCACACTGTAATGTTGAAACTTTGGTAACCGCTAAAGATTTTTTAAATATGCTCGGATCAGAACATACTTATGTGGAGCGGGGTCTGTACTATACGGCATCGGGGGTTGATATTAGAGCAGGTTATTCATTGAATATAA
Source organism: Manduca sexta (assembly GCF_014839805.1). Taxonomy (NCBI): domain Eukaryota; kingdom Metazoa; phylum Arthropoda; class Insecta; order Lepidoptera; family Sphingidae; genus Manduca; species Manduca sexta. The sequence continues at coordinate 9,431,658 of NC_051126.1, forward strand.
ATATGAAAGATATATCCAAGGCAGATAAAATTTTGCTAGTTGGTACAAACCCTCGATTTGAAGCACCAGTATTGAACGCTTGGATACGTCAAGCCTATTTAGGCAACGATTGCGATATTTACGTGATTGGACCTAAATGTGAATTTAATTACTATGTTAACTATTTAGGCAATGATATACAGGCTTTAGCAATGGTTCATGATGTTCTATGTGGTGCTAAAAGACCCCTTATTTTTGTTGGTGTTTCTCAATTGGAGACTTCACTAGGTGGGCAAATTATGTCAATCTTATCAAGAGTGGCATCATCTCTTAGTTGTAGTGATTGGGCAGTTTTACATGTGTTAACGCGAGAGGCTAGTTTCGCGGGAGCCTTGGAAGCAGGATGGAAACCAGGAGCATTAGCGGCCTTACAACAATGTAATCCAGCTGTATTGATATCACTAGGCGCGGATGAAATATTTTATGATTGGTGTCCGCCTCCAACATGTAATCTCATATACATAGGGTTTCAAGGAGACCGTGGTGCTGAATATGCGACTGTTATATTGCCAGGAAGTGCTTACACCGAAGCTGGTGGTATATATTTGAACATGGAGTGCCGATCTCAATATGCCATGCCAGCCGTTACTCCACCAGGAGATGCGCGCCGCGACTGGAAAATAGTTCGAGTACTCGCTGAGTATGCTGGAATTAAACTTCTGTATAATGACCAAGAATCCTTGAATTCAAGACTTGGGCAGATTAGTCCTAATTTTATCTGCCTGGGGAATTATCAACCAAAACTGTTTGCCGAATTAATTGTTGACTTGCTACATCCTGGATGTTGCCCTGGAGGATCCATGGACGTGGATATGAAGAGACTGTGCGAGTATTACTGCTCTGATGTTTTTACCTATAATTCTAAAACTATGATTAAAGCGCAAAAGGCTGCTGGAGAACTCTTGTCGTCGGACTACGGCATTATTTAGTTACATTATTTAGTGTTGTTTATTATTTTGTAGCCATATTATTTAACCGCCATTTTAATTAGTCTTTATTCTAAATAAACTTTCTCTTTGAGTCCAGACATAAGCATTTACAGGTTTTATGATGACGATGAATTTAATATAATTATTTATTACAAATAATCAGTTTTAGTTGCTTTTCTCGATTTAGGTATTTTAAGAAAGTATTTCCTAAATTGAATTACGAAGCGAATAAAATTTATTTCATTTACTTATAAAACGATCAATCGACACCTTCGCTTTCTTTGAGAATGATTAGATTGCAGAATGTTCCTAAAGAACAAGCCTACAAGAACATTGTCACTGCACACATCATTGTACAGTACATTACGTACCACTTATAGAATTGTTTCTGGGAATTAACAGTTATAAGTGTGTAAAAACTGGGCGTTCAATCTAATATGTAGCGGCCGTTTTTAATAAATGATACCAATCTAGTCTTCGATCCGTTCTTTGAATGAACTAACCGAAATATGTTTGTAAAAAAACTTTGTTGTTTCGTTCATTTTTGCGATAAAAACAGGATTGCGATTGTTTACGATTGGAAACGGCGATTAGCCTCATGCTTTTTCTTTCGGTTAAATAGTAATGCTTTTCATAGACAGACAAGTGTATGTCTTACAATATTATCATCAGAGTAATGTTTTTATGTAACATATAAACTGTTTTCCATTCCTTTAGGTTTTATTAAACAATATAGAGAACCTAGCTGTGGCAGAGAAAGATGTTGCTAAATGGAAGCGGGACCTGCAGGCTGCTCGAGTGAATGCTATCGTACAGAAAGGCCTGGCGGAGTTACGATATGAAGCCAAAGCTTTGACCAGTTTACAAATGAATGTAAACATTGTCCAATAGTATCAGTTTCAAACTTCGAACAACTATACCACGTTAGACCTATAAAATTTTAACAAACATTTTATAGATTGAATTTTTGTAATGCCAATTTAAAAATACATGGTATAGATGTTTCTTGTGTAGTATAAGCACATTACAGAGGAAAATTGAATAAATTATGTTGTTAAATAAAAATCATGTATATAAAAACACAATCAAATTTTATTATATATCAAATATTGTATTGTCTAACACGATCCCTTAACTATAATGTTTCACACCAATATAGAATCTTAATGGTATAATGGTAAGATTACAAATACTTTGGGCCAAGAAAATACAGACAGATCAAAGATTAAAGTGTCGTTAGTAAAGTATAGATTTAGTTAATACTGAAGAAACTATATTATAATCGGATAACATATTGTTTTGATAGTTTACATAATACGTAGTAACTTATGTTAGTAACGTCAATATTGTCATGAAGGAACAAGAAGTAGCCAAGGATGATACATATTTACGAACACAAATGTAGGAAGTGCACGAGAAAGATACAACAAAACAAATAAACTATAAACAAATGTAGCAGATGACATCGATTTATAATATCATAGAGATAAGCGCAGAGACAGAACAGGGAAAGGAAAAAGGAAGCGCACGGGAAAGAAGTCGATGAGACGTAGAACACACTCACATTATAAATACTTAGATACTTCACAATACATGGGCTTAAATGCAAAATCTACAAAAAATGTTATATACGATTATTATCTCAAAACGGTATGATCAGTTAATAATAGATCTTATAAGCTATTCATAATAGGTAGGTTTTTGTGCGCCAAAGCTCTACTTGTAGATGTTTCAAGCGCTGTCACATTTCCGCAAATGACTCCGTCCGAGTTATGATAGGATGTGGATCATTTACGCTTCATTATAAACACTGATATGTGGCATGATGTGTCACGTCTTATTTGGTCACTAGAGCGCCGAGCTCCGAATCTACATACGGCAGTTCTCAGTCGTTCTCATACCATCGACTTAGCTAAAATTTGTCAGTAAAAATAAATATTTGATAATACTCAAACCGACTTAATATAAATTGTGCAAGAACTTATTATTTTAGTCTTTGGAACGTAATCTAAACCGTATAAATTAATCGTTTAAAGCATACAATACACATAACATATATGTACCAAATTTATTTGTGGTTACATTTCTAACACCAATTGGATCTGTTTTGTTAACTGGGAGTTAACATGCAAGCAGCATATCAAATGGGATGGGTTTATGTTTTCACACCGCCGCTACCTATTGTTTCTCCGTTCGAAACTCTACACCACAGCTATTCTCTAAATTACATCAATCCATCCATTACTTGACTAGAAAGCTACGTAAGTAGCCGACACTAGTATTGTTGCTTAATCGAATATTGTCAATCGAAAGCCCAACCACAACTGCGGCTTGTTGTTCAGCGTGGAAAAGTTATAAAAACCTTCTAAAAGCGTAATTTTATATACGTAGTAAAAACATGGAAGCACTCCTGCGGACAGACTCTTTGCTGACTATAAATTTCATTCAATTTATTCTAATATCTTTGTAACCGGCAACAGTTGCGCTGATACAGTAGCATGTTAGGAATTTTAAACGCCATTCAATATTCAGACATAAAATGCAAATTAAATGCACTTTGTAACTTATTGAATAAACGATTCAAACATTACTTAAACGATAGATGTTACACATCAACTTAGCTCTTTGGTACATTATATGGATATAAACATAACGTTAAAGATATCTTAAATTTAAACAAAGAAATCAACAAATGTAACATGAGATTATAACAAAACTAGAAGATACACAATGATGAGAGACAGAGCCTGTGGTTACCGTTACCGCGGAATCAATGGGTATGTCGTAGATTTCGGTGAATCGTGCTTAAACTTTGGTGACGGTCTTCAGTTTCCTACTTCTCAGGCATCTAAAATCAACAAAATATGTTATTAATGTAATGTAAAAAAAATAAAAATATATTTGAATGTTTTTATACCGAAATATTTTTTAACACCTCTTTTTTTGCGGACAAAAAGCTGATTATGACTGAGTTTTATGATAAAGAATAAGTCAATACAAAGACAATAAAATCAACATGGGCTACCTGAGGAATCCTCGATACAACATAAATGCTCCATACAGGCTGAGAACAATTGTAGCGGTCCACACCACTGCTAGTACCGAGCTGCTGCCCTCTGAAAACAAAAAAAATAATACCTATATGAAAATTGTTAACTAAAAAAATAAAATTGCAAATGTTTTATATTATGAATGCTTTATGGTACCAAATAGATAATATTTATTTTAAGGAATTCGTTATTGATCAATTTTGCTTAATACACTAGCTTTTGTTCACAGCTTCGCCTGTGTGCAAGATATTTTAGGGATAAAAATCCTGTTATATACTTTCCTAAGATGAAAAGTATCCTATATTATTCTCAAGGTCCCAAGCTATATCCACATCAAATTTCATCGAAATCCGTTCAGTAGTTTTTGAGTTTATTGCTTTTTGATAGTCGCGGGATGGCGGGGGTGACGGGGTAACATTATTTTATAATATGTAAGGATTATTTAATGATTGCCTCACCTATGTATCCATCGTGGTAAACATCGTTGTCAACCCAGGCGCGTCGCGGTTTGTCTTCACGGGTTTCTACCGCCAGCAGGTCCGGGATCTCGTCTGAGTCGTTCGTGCAGTTTGCCCATTCAATAGTCACGTATCTAATTGAGTATTATAAAAAAAAATATATTGCAACTGTTAAAGGGTCCATAAAAATGCTAATTTAATAATATTATTTGAATTGATATTATTATTTGAATTTGATATTATTTGAAACTTATAACACAAACCCCTCCTAAACACGTCTGATGGTGTAATACTGACGAAGGTCTATACAGGCCTAGTTTTAGACTAGTACAATAAGGACTAAAGACATAGTAAGCAGAGGTCTCTTTACCTAGAAGGAGTCCTGCAAGCTCTGCGCGCTGGAACCAACATCTGCCGGGTGCGGGAGCGGGCGCCGCCGCGGCACGGGCCCCACGACCCCCACGGACCCGGCTGGCCTTGTTCCGACTCTTTGCAACCACATTCCACTTCACATGCCTCTTCCTCCTAATAACAATATGCCATCCTCAAGTGCTGATTGCATTAAGTATTTGAAAATATTTCTCGCTTTCTCTTGGGGCATTGCCCATGTTGGATAGTGATAATATAACTTCATTCTAATATTACTTCATTCTACAAAGTAAATTATAACTATTCCTTCATTTATATTATTAAATATCGTGACTGCTTTCTAATTCCGAAGAGCTGCTCACTTTGTTTTAGTTTTTGCATACTAAGAAAATTATATGTATCTAAGGAAACGAATGGTTAAGCAGTTATATTTATACCTGATAGTACATGGGCGGTGCTATAATTCGCCCGGGCAACACCGTGGCGCAGCGCCACGGCTCCAGATACGCGTCAGTTGGGGGTTCGTCTCCCACGCTGGTCAGTTCACATCTGGCATGGGACACCTTTACTCCCCAACCGCATACGCCGTCCGCTTCATCCCCTGATGACGTCTGTGAGAATAATGTAGCGAGATTTATAGTTGTATACAGACATCATAATTTTAAAATATTAGAACCTTAATAACATGGACCTGAAGATGGCAACCGAGCGAGGGTCTGGCGACGAGTCTGAGACAAGGCTCACGAGGGCACGGCGCGCGCTGCTCCGTGGGCGGACACGCGCGGCCCGGCCACACCGCCGCCGTCAGGTGTTGTCTGAACAGTTACAATAAAATAGTAATAAGTAAATATAAATAAAATGCAGAGTTCAAATTTAAAACTTGAATTTTTTGTAAACGAATTATTTATGGAGTGCACAGAATTAAAATATTATGAAGTATGATTTTTTTCTAATTAACCGCTACCCTGAAAAACCTTACGTTGGTATACACCTAGGTGTGGACAGTCGGCGGCGAGTATGCTAAATATATAAAAAAGAGTTCTTGAACTAATAAGCACTCTACAAACAAAAGCATAAGTGCAATAAAGTACCAGAGAGACGGTATCGAAAAAAATCATTCAATTTATGTTTACACGAGTTTGATAGCGACGTCGACCACTATCCTTTACCAACTTATAGTCATATTATATGAGTGACCTGGTACGGCGCATGTGCCGGGCGGCGGATGTGTCGCCGCAGGAGCACGCGGACGCGTCCCACGCGCCCCACTCGCCCAGTTCGCAGTCAACGCCGCATGGCACGTAGCACCACGACTCCTTTGCTTCCGTCGACGTCGTGTTCTGCCGCGAAAAGATTCATGACTTGTCTACTTTATTCAGATATAAACTTAAATTATGATAGAGTTCGTGGTAGGTTCCCGTAAGCTGTTACATAATGAATTAATGAGATTTAAAAAGAAAAGTAGATGTATGCCCGGCTTATGTTGCAAATAGAGACATGTTGAATTTGCGAGTCTTCGTAAAGTTTGATGTAACTTTGATTCATTACTTACAGGACAGAAAGAATCATTGACAAAAACTCCATCGCTACGTAAACATCGCACTGCTCTCTTCTTGGTGCCTTCACCACATGGTGATCCGCCTGTAGGAAAAAAAATAGTCATAAATCATGGTAGCTTTAAAAATGAAAATTTTATTTTAGAATGACGACAATAAAAAATACCTAGGGGCTGACAATCGTCCCAGGGAGCAACGTGCCAGGAGTATCCATGTGGAGAGCAAGGTTCTGCGGCCACCAGATGCGGGCATTCGGTACCACCTTCCATAGCGCGTCGGAGAACAACACGCGTCCGATCGCGGCGACCACCCCACTTTGTCTGTAGATGAAAAGTCAACACTATGAACTGAGCTTATATATTATGTATTAAGTATGCCTGGTATATGGTATGTAATGACTATATTGTTAAAACTGTACTCGAACATTATAATAATCAACTATGAAAAAAAGACTCTGAGGACCAGGCAGAAGACCAGATATAAATAGAGTGCATAATATAAAGAATTCAGGTGGGTAATTTTATGTTGGTGCTCAATTTGTTATTGATATTGTTGGTGACTGAAGTACCTTGATACCGACTCAAGATTTGAATTGTATTGTTTAAGAATGTCAACTAGCCGTTTGGCGTTCACTTGGAGAGCCTGCGTTTAGCTGTGAACGGTGATAGGCTGATTGGATGATTGAATAAGGTAAGCATTAGTATGACCTGTTCGCAAGGGCTCCACTCGGACCACGAGCTGACGACACAGTCGGCGGGGCAGGGCGCGCGGCACGTCGCCTCGCGCGACGGCGTCTGTCCCGCGCCCGCCGCCTCGCATGTTGCGTCATCCAGCGCGTTGCCCTCCGCGTCTACGCAACTATTACAACATATTTATATTAAAACTTACCACAAACTGAGTAACATTCTCCATTTGAACCAAGTTAATTAATGTTTATTGACAGACATTATTTAACTTTAAAGCCAAAAATACAAAGATTTTTGTTTGTAAAGTTTTGTACAAAAGTATAATAACTAACTAGAAAGATTTTTGGAGCATAAGACATGTTTAAAGATGAAAAGTATAACACGTAACCAAGCAATAATATTGTTACTTACGTAACAGTTCGGTTGATGATGGCCCGTCCGCATAGGGACCTGGGCGGAGAGCATACGGACCACTCGCTGATTGCCCAGCGCGGCTCGGACACGGCGCAAGTGGCACGCTGTAGAGTCGCGCCGCATTCTCGGCCGCCCGCTGAACCCTCTTCTATTACCTCCCTACATGATTTATTTCAGTTTATAATGGAGTTTATTTGCACATGTGAATATGACATTTTAAATATTTTTTTGCTTTCGAATATTCTTTCAGATATGCTGCGCGGCCTTGTATATAAATACTTACCTTTGAACTACAAAATTAAAAGCATGCATTCCGTAATAAGTATGAAGTTAAAAAGTATTTTAAGCGCAGGCCGCTTTTGACAGGTCTCTCTGGAAATCTTTAGGGAAGGCCTGTGTTTACTGCATGTGGCTGATGATAAAAGTCGTTTTAAAGTTTTATTTAGGTACTAAAATCAGTTCACCTAACATTTAAAGCTGTTAACCAATATTTTTTCCCAAAAAATTTTTTTATTGATCAACAAAAACAAATACCTAACTGAATGAAGAGTAATATGATACCTGGTCCGGAATCGAAAGGCGGCCTTTGAGCCCGGCTCGGAGGCGCATGGTCCCCACTCGCCCCACGCGCCCGCGCTGCAGTCGCGCGCGCATCGCACCGTGCACGCGCCGCGCAGCAGTGACGGGAATTCCGCGTCGTACGTGTACCCGTCCGTAGACGCCTCGCGGACTCGATTCGGACCTAGTGAAAGAGAAATTTAACTTATCGTAATTAGTGAAATACTTGAACAGTTTCGTAGGTAATATGCTAAAAAAGGTTTCCCAAGGCACCTCGCGAGTTCTCTTCAAGCGCAAGGCTCCGTGCACTTACCCAATTTGCGACGCCCTAAGGCTGCTATTGACTTTACCTACTTGTCTTCATAAGTAAATCTTAAAAGGTCGGTTTAAGAAGCTAAAGACTCTTGGCAATATAATCTTATCTAACTCTTTGCTTGGCAACAACTTGGAAAATTAAACACAACGATTTATTTTAGTTTGTAGAGGTTTAATAAAATCAACCGGATAGTATTATGTTTGCATCGCTCACTTGTATCTAAATTTATGACTTGTGTTCATATTAAGCTACGATTAAGATTTAGAAGTAATCAAAAGTTAATATTACGTACCAGTCAGCGGGTGATATTTCTTGCAAAGATCCATTGGCACATCACGGCCACCCACCATGCAGCGCGCGGCTATCAAAGATCTGCCTTCTCCACACTCAAGGCTGCAGTAAAAACAAACTCAATAAAACGTTTACTTATTTAATAAAACAAAAAAATGTAAATAAAATATTGACATACCCCTGAGGTAGAATGCAATCTGAATCCGTCGGTAGCAGCTCCAATGTGACATTTTTGCAAACACAGTTCGGAACATCAGGTTCTGAGGCATCCAAGTATCTGGAAAATATCAATTATTGTAAAACAACTTGATAGTAATCTGAAAAACCGTCTGTTAGTCTGTAGTGTGTGAGAAATGAATCGCATAAAACACAGCTGCTGTAGACAGTTTAATCACATTAATATAAGCTAGCTCAACTGTGGCGGTACGGCTACTATCTCCTAGTCTACCGATAAATAGCAAATATACTTATATTTCGTGCGTATTTTATTTACGTATCTCATACTTCGTGGTCACGTACAATCAGAAACTCACTGTGTTACTTACTACTCATTAAAGCTTTACCTCAGTGGATCAGCGCAGATAATGTTGCAAGTCAATTGCTCCATGTGGTCACAGGAGACCTGGCACGACGCCACGCTCTGCGGTACCAGCTGGCCTGCACATGCGCCAGCTTCTACACGATGTGAGTCTGAACCGCACCAGATGCCTGCAATTTATTTGGTTCGAGATTTACGTAGTATGTATTGGTATATCTACCCTTGCAGTTGCACGTCAGACTGAAATCTCTCGATTCTAGAAGGGGAACTGGCATTCTCGTTATAAGTTTAGTTGTGGAAGGGGGATTGTAAAGTCATGAATTATTTATCAGTGTCAGTAGATTCATAATACATCTTATTAATTACTACGGTGAAATTACTAAACCCAACCAATTGGCATATATAATTGTTTGGAGGTATAATAATTAGATATTGAAAATAATCTTCTTTTTAACATATCCGGATCGCGAGCAGTTCGTAGGTTTAACGTGGGTCGTTCAAAGTGTTGTGTACACTATATGATACTTACTGCGCGCCCTGTACCCCACGCCGCATCTATCTCCCGGCGGCATACGACAGGTGCTCCACTCCCCAGCGACCCACGTGACGTCACGGGAGCGGCACGACCGCGGCACAGGGCACTCGCGCGTCTCCTGCTTCGGTCCGCAGCTGGGACCACCAGTTACAACCCGCAAACGAATTTGTTTGCCGGGATCTAAACAAACAACCCATGTTTTTTTTTTCATATTTTCACCTTTTTCACTCTCAATTGCTATATGTAGTATTTTTGTCAAGTTGTTTTTTCTTAACAAATTGTAAAAGTAATTTGAACTAAATCCAAAACCCTATCCTGATAAGACAAACAACACAACCATTTCAAAAAGTACTTGTACTTTGGATATTCATATTGTTATATCACTCACTCGCCTATTCATCAGCATATTTTACTATAATGTACAAATTATTATGTACTTTACTAACATGTGGTTTAAGTTAAGAACTGAATACTATTAACCTGGCAGGGGTCAAGTAAAATTGAGTTATTATAAAAGTTATCCCTTACCACATGTATTAGGACAAGGCGACCAAGGCATCCAGGCTTCTACCTTGCATCCTTTCCGACATCTAATTGTACATCCGCGGCGGGAAGCCGGCCGGCGAAGAGGAGCACACCTGGAGAATAATAATAATATTATTATTGTTTATACTAGAAGTATATTTGCTAGACTTGGAACATTAGGTATAATTTGGGGAAGTATCATCGAGTGCGTGAGAATAAAAAAACGTATTTTTAAAAGGCACATAAAATTCTACAAATGCGTACGCGACTGTGTACGTCGCGCTTATCATTGTATAATATTATGATGTTTATTTGCTTACAATGCTTCTCGTACAACATCGGCGTTGTTTTGCACGCACATAACATCTCTAACCATTTCGCCCTCCTCAATACAAGGCTCGTCTTCATCACTTCCGTTGATAGCTTCTCCGTCCTAGAATGTTATAGATAGTAATAAATAGAAGTATGAAAAGAGTAATTAAAAAAATAAAAATTTCTAATGAAATTGGTAAGCACCGCCAATTCAGTGTAGTTGGTTACAGGAATGTAATCCTGCTGCCGCCGGTGGCACGGGCCCCACGGGGTCGCCAGCCACGAGTACGTCGCGCATGCGTGGTTGTTGCATGTCTCGTTTTGGACTAACTGATCTTCGGTGGGACAGGGAAAACCATCTGAAATGTAGTGTGTAATTTTAATAGGTGTCAATAATGTTCGTACAAAAATGAAATTTTAGAATCGATTTATGCTAAAAAGTTGAAGATATATATTATACTATAATGCACTTAAATTTCAATAATCGCCGGTGATTATTGTCTAGTTTTACAACTCACTGGGAGAAGCATGCGCTAAGATATGTCGGCGTCGAGTTCTAGTAGGTCGTGGATGAGCAGACGAAGCGCAGGACGCTGAGCATGGAGACCAAGGGCCCCACGACGATACCACACAGTCTGCCGCGCACGCGATGCGGCAACGCTCGCTACGAGCCGGCGCAGCAGAGCCGCTGCACCATGCACGCTGGGCTTCCTTCTGTTTCATATAAATGTAGTATGTTACCAACCTATAATTTACACCATGTAAAGATGTTTTTGCTATTGCATGATTTACATGGTTTTTAATAATTAACATTCATTATACTATTAATTATTACTGCATATCATTGTTATCGTCTTTCTTTCTTACTCCATCATGTCCGACACATCGTAGCTCTCGGCTGCGCTTTCCGGGCCCACAGATAGTATGAGCATAGCTGAGGACACAAGGGCTCCACGGTGTCGCCTTCCAGGAAGCGCAACGAGGTGTGCTACAGGTCCGCTTCTCTTCCAGGGGTGGACACGGGGCTCCGCCGCCCGATGCTGCTGAGATGACGCGGCGTCGGCGAACGCTGTATCCTAACATAAGAGTGCAAAAGAAAGGCCTTGTATTTGCCTTGTTAAAAAAAAATGTTTGACAAACCTACTTATCCTTTTCTATTTATAAATGTTAACATATTTTTATTAGCCAGGAATTTATCATTGTCTCAGGAGAAATTCGTATCAATAATGTTAAGTACTTTAACAGGAATAAACAACTTTCGAATTCAGTCGGAATGTGTACAAGGAAAATACGTAAATTCACTCTCCTAAATTTCCCTAAAGAGATCTTTAGACCGTATTTTCGTATCAAACACTTACCATATGAAGTTTAATCAAATCAACGTGTTACGAAAAAAATAAAATGTTTTTATGAAGTATCTATTTGAGAACAATCGCTTCACATTATGAAAGCGTATGAAAGTAGTTAATATGTTTTTAGTTTGCAATTGGCAATGAAACATTGTTACTAATCTGAAATCGATGAGTTCCTTCTTGAAAATCCTCCGAGGAAAGGATTCGTGGTTAATATTGATTCACTGCAATCGATTTATATAAGTGTACAAGTTACATAGCGCATACCAATAGTCGTAAGCTGTTGCACTGGGAACAGAGGACAGCCGTCCGTTGGTTGGCATGCACCCCACTCACTCCATTCGCCTACTTCGCAATCTCGTGGACAGGGCACCTTGAATATATTATAATTTACAAAAAACGCCTCTCAGAGCGAACATGTTCGGGAACAAATTTGATTATTGGGTGTGGCGATAGATTTTTTATACATTTAAAATTTATTTAGTGTACTTTGATAACATAAGGTTTTACGTAGCCTGTACAAAAAAAAATGGTTTGGAACTGTCCTCTTGAAGTAGTATTAGTGATTGTTATATCTATATATTAAACCTCAAAGGAATATATATCCCGAACAAAATAAAAAACTATGAAGATATAGGTACCTCGCACGGTTGTACCAAAGTTGGCATGACCACATGTGCACATTGTGTGGGATGGAGGGTCCGGCCGTCAGCGCGCACGCACGTCGCCTCCCGCCGCTGCACGCCGCCCCCGCAGCTCGCTGCGTTCGCATCTCTATCATCATCCTTCTCATCGTCGTCATCGTCATCATCGTAGATAGCGTCATTGTCATCAGCATCGTCGTCTTCATCGGTAACTGCTAGGGTATAAGTTAAGATGGTTGATTTAATAGGAAACTCTTAATAATTTCGATACTAAGTTGTAAAATAGTTTTGTATTTATGTAGGTTTAAAAATATTACTACCTGGTAAAGCAGGAACTGTTGCTTCTGTAGCTACACGACAAGGACCCCATGCTCCAGGAACCCAATGGGCACTTGCTTCTAAAGCTGCTGGCCTCACTTCCTCAACCACATCACATTCCTGACCGCCTCCTAAAATATTACAATATTTATCATACATGAAAAGTGATAGCATCTAAGGGACCACACGAAAAGGAAAGCGAAACACTTTGTAAATTGACCTTGTATTATTATTCTATTTCACAGGGCCACACTTGCTCTGAGTGTGTCATTGTTTGTGTATTGTTTTGCATAGAAACTAGGCACTTTACCTTGGGGCAAGCGTTTAAGTCGTCGCGTGCGGACTAGAGCCCCATCAGTCCTCGGCCGCCATGGTAACCATTCAGCTAACGTGCAGTTCTCGCGAATCACACAAACACGTGTCGTCCCCACATTTGTTATAGCAGTACCACAGAACCTAAGGGAGAATAAATATATAAACCGTTTTGTTTCTAAAAATTTAATTGCTACTTAGAAACAATTTAGAAACGGCAATCTTTCACATTCTCGAAAAGTATATAGAAGTCAAAAGTCACGACGAATCTCGAATACATGGCCATGTTGGCGCGGTAAAATACGAAGAGCTTCTTTCCTAATGATAGTTTCCATTGGTTTTTTACGATCAGCAAGAGCCACATCCACATTGAGCATCTAACTTATAACATACTTTCTTTAAAGCAGTATTAGATCAATATACCATTTGACCCATTTTTCGAGGAGAGTGGCGTAAGAATGCATGATGTGAATTGCGATCAGCCAGTTTGAATTTTAACAAGAAAATAAAAATGTTTCAAACCGGATAGAATGGTGTTTGAATAGTGAGGGCTTTTTAAAACTTTGGTTTGAATTTCTTTGTAAATGTTTTCATTGTACTAGTAGGACAAGGAGGTACACTCTAGAGTGTAGGTACTGATGCCACAATTCTGTGACTATATTAAAGAAAATTGTATTTTGCGTGCTGGATGCTTGTCTCTTTTTAGATATGTCACGTGGATGATCTCTTTCGACCATCTTGTTCTTTATGTCCGACCTTATCTCACTTGTGCAATAATTAGGTGGTATAGAAAAAAGTGCTCCATCAATTTTGGTATTCTCTCGTAAATTATAAATTATGGCATTCATATATACGCACTCCGAATGTAAGCTAGTAATTTAGTATTGATGCTGACATCAGGGCTTGCACGGCGGTCGGATCGATGCATCAGCTAGCACAGCCTTGACATTTCGGTCGTAACTTTAATTACGGTGCATTTTATATAATATGTAACTTGCTAGGGATGGCATACAATAATTATGACTTCAAAATGTTGGAGATACAAAAATAGACGGTTAATTATAGATATGTATGAGGGATACTTCTCTACTGACAAGTTTCCTTGTATTCAGATGTTTGCTGACTTTTATGTCTTCAGTAATCCTCTGTTCACCTTATTTTGAATATGTAATTTTTACATTAAACTTACATAGCTTCAACAAATTGTCCATTCTTGCTGCGGCATTGTACTTGCCGTCTCTGCAGTCCGAGTCGAGGGGTGTGCACGAGGGAGTCCGCCTCAGACCTTAGAGACCTAAATGGGATACTGTAATGTGTAATCATTATTTATTTATAAGTTTCAATATACGGTTATACAGACAGGTATATACATAGCGACATATCAGAGAAATAACATCGAAAAAAGCGTGAGCGAAAATCTGAGTGCCACGTCAAAATAAAGAGTACATAATATAGAATTCACACCACATGCGGAAAACCTCATTACGGAGCCTTTGGAAAAACGGTAAATTTTTCGCAATAAAATATCGCATTTTGAAATGTAAAGAATGGAGCGCGTGCGTACCTTCCAGAGGACCTGACGGCGTGCTCGCCCGGCCCCAGGGGACTGCATTCAGTCCACCGGCCCACATACACCGAGTACTTAGCGTCCTTTGCAGCAGTTTCTGTTGAATAAAATAAATGTTACAAAACATTTTAAATGTTTTTATTGGAAACGGAGTATGTTTAAATACGTACTTTTTCAAATACAACAGTACGTTGGTAAAATCTAGAATGTTTCTTACACTGCATTAAACTGAAACATCGAGTTTTAATAAGAAGGAATTTACAAAAATAAAATAAGATATGTGGTCGGTGAGAGCATACTATGTTGCAACGAATCGATATAATTAAAATATTCAGCACCAATAAGCATGTCCAATACATTTGACACAGGGCAGCCACTCTGCCACTAACGTAGTAGCACTAGACTATTCTAGTGACCTAACCACATTACAACGCCTCTAATTTGGTTCTGTCGCACATGCGATATTGCGGCGCGGCGAGGTCGTGCATTGTGGTCGTAGACAACCCAACGCTTGTTGCAAGGAGTAACCGAGTTCCAACTGAACATATCGCCATTAATATACTAATCAAGCTTTACCTATGGGTTAATTTAGCCATTTGGTAACCAACTCCAATAGCAGAATGTAATTTGTATCATACTTTGTAAAGTCATTCTGCGTTATATATTTTGAATTTGTGTGTCTACATAATATGTTTTTATGTTCATCAGCGGAATATTTGAACTTTATATAGTTATATATAAAAAAGTTTTAAAAAAAATATAAATTTTTCTTTTTGTTAACTGTGGCAAAATTTGAAAGCGCCTTTTAAGATAACATGATTGTACAAAAATCAGATAAATTGAGAGCATAATAACATCCGTAAAATGAATTATATTTTAATGGACAACATTCGCGTAAACGTAAAAAATTTTAACACAGAAAAATTATTATTCCTATTATATTAGTATAGAACAGTAGATACAATACTTTGTTGAAAATAGAAAATTCTAGACTCTACCTATTTCAAAGGATTGCATCAATTCACTTTAACTTTATTTTCTTTGCAGCTGTGACGGTTTATGGTTCTGCCAACAACTCTTAGAATTAAACGTGAACTGAGCGTGTTACGAAAGGAATTGGTTTAATTTGTGCCCGATATGGCGATAGACCTATTACATTGTAGGTCGGAAACGCCTTGACCGAAAATGAGTGCCTTTCTTGCACTCTTGCTTACTCTTTTGGGGATAAAGGCGTGATGTGTGTTTACAAAACAAAGATATTATTAATAAGCCTTCTCTCTGGTGTTGTAATAGTTGGTTAAAAAAATAATAAAACTATATATTCGTTCGGAATATTCCAAATACGATTTAAAAAACTTTAAAACAAAAATATATTGCTGGTAAGTAGAATGAATACCACTAAAAAGAATTAAATAAATAGGCGATACCGAGAAACAAAGGGCGTACATATATTATTATTTATTACTATCGTTATATAAAAATAATTCATAGATAATAATTTAAATTTATAAAATACAAAGAGCTGTTTGTTCAAAACATTTGCGCGTTGTAATTGAATTCCCGGTTCATAGGTAAGGCGGTAAACAAATCGAGCGCCTCCCGAACCTAATTCCATGGAGCCTCCGCACTTAATTAATTAGTGCGAAAACTGCAGGTCCCGCCGTTCACGGCCATTCGAAGCTCCTTGCATCTAATAATATTCAGTACTAAGTTTTAGACGACGTTAATAGTTTTAAATAACGTGGGCATGTATTTCTAGAAAATTTTACGTTATACACGTTGTGTAAACAGACAGATTTCATCTTAATTCCCAGAAATTGTAGAAGTATTTTTAAATGGAAAAATTGATTTGATTTTAACTGTTAAACTCAATAAATCAGGACATGGTACGTATCCAAGTAACGTCGATACTTTTGTTTCCATAAGAATTATACATAAGATATATTAATTGTGCCCTAACTTCATTCCTCCTGTTTAACTTCCATCTCTTTGTATACCGATACACAGTGGCAGATTCGTTTTATTCCAAAGCAAGCGCTAGCGATATGCCCATCAATCGAATGCAGTGGACGTTTCACAATATCTATGCATGAAAAAAAGCCTATCGAATAGATGTTAAAACTTTGAATTCAACTAAAATACGCTTGTGGTAAAAAGTTTGCCATACCGTTTGAAAACAATACGAGCGGATCTTAATCCCCCGGTTAGAGCTCTCCAAATCAAATCTCCCCAGCTGTTCTACTTTAAAGGGTTGCATGAAAATATATATCGCGCATTCTTTTTATAAAGCAGCAATGCAGTTGTTTATTAGATGTTATAAATTTAGCATTGTACATGTTTGTTTTAGGCGTTAATTATGACATCTATATATGCCAATAAGTTTGTATGATCATTTAAAACTTTTGACTTCGTAATGTAAACTAGAAAATCTAAAAATCGTTATTGAATTAACCACGATTATTAAAACAGGTATGCTGTGATAACGGAGACCATTTCCATTTTTTGTCAAAACCAGGTTCAAAATCTTTATTCATTTAATCTGTGATAGCGGTTGATTTAATTAACGGACAATTCGCTGAGTTCTGCTGTTCCGTTGGTTGAGAGGGGAACTCTTTGTTGAAAACTTTTTGTTAAGTGAGCATACAAGTTAGTTGGACAAATTAAATTATGGTAAATCAAGGATTTAACTTTCATCGATCTGGACTATTTCTATTTTATTTGCGGCTTTTTTTCTATTTGTAGGTTTAAAACATTTATTCGGTCTTTTGTCAAGTTTTTCTGACATGCCGCAGAGAGCTTGAACTGAAGCGGGCGCTTGTTCGTAAAAATAAGCTTAATCACTATTGGAACAAGTATGAAAAGTAACAACGCTGACTAATCTGAATATTTTTTTAGATTTCGATATTGTTTATCTACTACTTAGTTATGTTAGATAAAAAACTAACTTAAATTAAACACCTAGCCGAAGCTGAAAACTTGTGTTGCAATGTACAAGTTGTGAAAAGCCAATTCCCAATCCGAAGAAACTGCTTGGAGTCATATTATAAAAGTGGGCGGCTTGGGAGGGATCAAAAAATATTAACGGGTAAAGTCATTTATCGAGTTTCGTTTGACTTTCATCAAATTAACGAAGCGCTGCCGCTGATGAAGTAATTCCGTCAAAGTGGTTATGGATGTTTAATGGTAATTTTGTTGAGTGTCTTTCGTTTAAAACTTGTCGCACGGCGTTAATCTATTTTCCAATTTCGTTGCCTCCGTATCTTAAGATTTTTTATTTCATTATTTTGTTACGATTTAACACTTGTTATATTGTTTTTCGATACATACATACCACTGTTAATAAGTGCAAATTATTTTAAGCACACGTTTTTAAATAGGTGGTTATGATATTTATTATTTGTATAAGGCGCATTCGGCTGAGATCGGAAAGTGGTAACATCGTAGAAGTAGTAAAACATATTTATTATTAGTTTAAGCTACATAAGTGGTGACGCCGTTTGTATTCATCCCACCTTAAAACTGCAGCTGAAGCTACGATCAATATATTATGTGCAGTGAAACAAAACATCATATTTTCGAGCCTTCTCTCAACGCATCCATAAATCTTAAAGAGCAGAGTCGAATTAACCTTACCTAGTCTAATATGTAAAAAAAGTTTAAAAGAACATAATTTATGCATCTAATAAAAACATAAGTTTAAAATTCAGTTGTTAGCCCGAATCTCTCTGTAAACTTGATACCCGCGTGGTTTCTTTAAGCTCTAGATTAAGAGCATACGCTTAGGCAAATGTAATGCTTCAGCGGGTAAATCTCAGTCTTTGCATTGTGATTACACAGCCGGTACGAAGGCAAACGTCACTTGCATACGTGAAATGGAATAACCGTATTACAGAACGGATATTGATCCGCAATCTCTGTACACACTGTATTGCAGTTCCGTATAACCGTGATTGGTATATTGCGGAATACTGGTAAAGTTGTTGTGATGAATGAAATAAACGCGATGCATTGCATTATGAAAAGGCTGAAGCAAATGTACTTACAAATAACTTTATAATAATATTTTTACTGTAGAGGATATGTGTCATTTTTACAATTTAAACTAGATAGAATTATGTTTTTGTGGTAAAATAGAGAAAATATAAAAGATCTTGCGGGATGATAATTGTGACATGTAATATTAGGAAACATTTCATTATTATACAAATTTATGGAGATTTCGTAATGAGAGAAGACTTTGGAGCAAACTTTAACGACTTTAGAATTTATATCCTTATTCGTATATTATTTATGTTCGATGTGAATCAACGAGTCTTCGATCGTAAACTTCCTTTTGAAAATAAACAAGATTGAACTTACCAAGAGCAACTTTAGGTTCAGTAATATTTAATGATATGTTTTTCATTAAAATCATAATATATTTTCTTTATATATCTGTCCTCATCAGGGTATTAATGTGCTTATACCTATATGTACTATAGGTATCTGAGACGAAGACTTATCGTCTTAGGTATTTTTGTAGGAAGAAAACAAGAACGAAATTTAATCAGAAAACCATTTCAATCTTGTGAAACATACATACATACTTAGTACATTTTACGTGGTTTTATATAGAAAATAAGATATATAGATAAAATTATATTGCGCTTTGATTTATTTTGTTTTTGCCACGATATTGCTGAAATGGTTGTTATAGTTCAAAAATATTTGAAACTCATTTCTAATTATGTTTTTCTCACGGTTTCGCCCGTGTGAAAAGCCTTTCCTGTTACAAAAGTAAATAAAACTGTGAAGTAATATTACAAATTACCGGGGTAAATGTAGCTTATGTGATAATCCAGGACATGGTGTACTGTGTACGAGGTTTCACCCAAATCCATTCGGCTGTTTTTGCCTTTAGTAATAAGAAACATCAAAATGCCGAGCATATAAACTTTCAAATACTTTCACAAACTTTCGTTTGTGTAATATTAGTATGTAAAGTATTTTTCTAATTTGGAAATAATAAAATTCATACAAAACGAACAGTCCCCATTCACCTTCTGTAGAGTCGATACAGTCCAGTTGTGATATGTGTATGCATATCGGTCATTTGGTTTATAATGTATTGTATACTCTCTTTTATCTCATAATTTATTTATATCCACGTATCATATATTAGGTGAAATGGCTTGAAAACGAACGTAGTGATTACATTTAAATAAATTTCCCGGGATTGGCATAATATTTTACATTTTTGTCGGCGAGTGCTATTGCAAATGGCCTATTTGAACTGTGCTGTTACATTGCAGGTTAAATATAATTTTGTGGGGGTAATGGCTACTTTCTTCTAAGAACACATTCTATAGTTTACTTAGGCTTAATAAATCGGAGTAACACAGAAGTGAACTCATAAGATTTTTGTGTAAAATAAAGAATTAAATAATTTTATTACAATTTATCTATTGTGATGATAATAATAGAGACCCATGAATTAATTCACAAAACAAGGAGCAAGTTTCAGTTCCATTTACATCGGACCATTGAGATCGAAATCAAATATTGTGGACCATTGAGCCGCGAATACATTTGCACAATACCGAACTCTTAATGAAAACCGTACCGTTTAAATATTGAAGCTTAGGAAGCCGTTCACGAACTTAAGCCCGGAACTATTCATAAGGCCCGCAGATCCCTAGGGAACGATTACGAGATTAAGGTGCTTTGTTCAATTTTATTACTGATCTCGTTATACAAAATGAAAAATATTTGTAGTATTATTTAATTATTTTTTTTGGAAATAGCTTGTTAGATAGTGATATGAACGGCAAAATTCTAAATTACTTCATACCTCTTGTTTTTATTTATCTTTATTTAAGAAGGTTGGTCGTAATTTTACAACCATGTCGCCCCGTATGTAAATGGTATTGTTGTATTCAACGGTGTTTACTGACTTCACGATTTTGAAATAGGTATTTTTTTTTATAAAATCAGAGCCTCTTCCGATGCTGGAATGTCAAACATTTTATTGTCAGTCATTGAAACCCATTTTTTTTGTTAGGTATTAGAACTAGCCACGACGCAGGGTATGTTATATTTTTTATAAAATTATTATTTGTGTAATAAATATAAATTGTTTTGTTGTTTTTCCCACTTGCGTTTATCTATCTATATCTATACTTCTATACTATTATATAAAGCTGAAGAGTTTGTTTGTTTGTTTGTTTGTTTGTTTGAACGCGCTAATCTCAGGAACTACCGGTCCAAACCGAAAAATTCTTTTTACGTTGGATAGCCCTTTGTTCGTGGAGTGCTATAGGCTATATATCATCACGCTATACCCAACAGGAGCGGGGCAGTAATGGCTAATCTCAGGAACTACCGGTCCAAACTGAAAAATTCTTTTTGCGTTGGATAGCCCTTTATTCGTGGAGTGCTATAGGCTATATATCATCACGCTATACCCAATAGGAGCGGGGCAGTAATGGCTAATCTCAGGAACTACCGGTCCAAACTGAAAAATTCTTTTTGCATTGGATAGCCCTTTATTCGTGGAGTGCTATAGGCTATATATCATCACGCTATACCCAATAGGAGCGGGGCAGTAATGGCTAATCTCAGGAACTACCGGTCCAAACTGAAAAAATCTTTTTGCGTTGGATAGCCCTTTATTCGTGGAGTGCTATAGGCTATATATCATCACGCTATACCCAATAGGAGCGGGGCAGTAATGGCTAATCTCAGGAACTACCGGTCCAAACTGAAAAATTCTTTTTGCGTTGGATAGCCCTTTGTTCGTGGATAGCTATAGGCTATATATCATCACGCTATATTCAATAGGAGCGGAGCAGTAATGGCTAATCTCAGGAACTACCGATTCGAACTGAAAAAATATTTTTGTGTTGAATAGTCCTTTGTTTGTGGAGTGCTCAAAGTTATATATCATCACGCTATGACCAATAGGAGCGGAGCAGTAATGGCTAATCTCAGGAACTACCGGTTTCAACTGAAAAATTCGTTTTGTGTTGGATAGCCCTTTATTTGTGGATCGCTATAAGCTATATATCATCACGCTATGACCAATAGGAGCGGAGCAGTAATGGCTAATCTCAGGAACTACCGGTTTGAACTGAAAAAATCTTTTTGTGTTGGATAGCCCTTTGTTCCTGGAGTGCTATAGGCTATATATCATCATGCTATGACCAATAGGAGCGGAGCAGTAATGAAACATGTTGCAAAAACGGGGAAAATTATGAGTTTTGAGAGCTTCCGTTGCCTGCGCTGCGTAAACGGTTAAAGTTATGCAACAATGATGTATGACGGGATTGTTTCACTTAAAAGTTCTAAATAATATAACAAAGTCCCCCGCTGCATCTGTCTGCCTTAACGTGTTAAACTCAAAAACTACCTAACGTATTAAGATGAAATTTGGTATGGAGACAGTTTGAGACCCTGGGAAGAACATAGGCTCCCGGGAAACTACTATTTTTATAACGGAAAACTTTACCCTGAAAAACCATATAACGCGGGCGGAGCCGCGAGCAAAAGCTAGTACTATTATATAAAGATGAAGAGTTTGTTTGTTTGTTTGTTTGTTTGTTTGTTTGAACGCGCTAATCTCAGGAACTACCAGTCCAAATTGAAAAATTCTTTTTGCGTTGGATAGCCCTTTGTTCGTGGAGTGCTATAGGCTATATATCATCACGCTATACCCAATAGGAGCGGGGCAGTAATGGATAATCTCAGGAACTACCGGTTTCAACTGAAAAATTCTTTTTGTGTTGGATAGCCCTTTATTCGTGGAGTGCTATAGGCTATATATCATCACGCTATGACCAATAGGAGCGGAGCAGTAATGACTAATCTCAGGAACTACCGGTTCGAACTGAAAAATTCTTTTGTGTTGGATAGCTCTTTATTAGTGTAGTGCTATAGGCTATATATCATCACGCTATGACCAATAGGAGCGGAGCAGTAATGGCTAATCTCAGGAACTACCGGTTCAAACTGAAAAATTATTTTTGTGTTGGATAGTTCTTTGTTCGTGGAGTACTATGGGGTATATATCATCACGCTATGACCAATAGGAGCGGAGCAGTAATGGCTAATCTCAGGAACTAACAGATCGATCTGAAAAAATATTTTTGTGTTGGATAGCACTTTGTTCCTGGAGTGCTATAGGCTATATATCATCACGCTATGACTAATAGGAGCGGAGCAGTAATGGCTAATCTCAGGAACTACCGTGTTTGAACTGAAAAAATCTTTTTGTGTTGGATAGCCCTTTGTTCCTGGAGTGCTATAGGGTATATATCATCACGCTATGACCAATCGGAGCGGAGCAGTAATGGCTAATCTCAGGAACTACCGATTCGAACTGAAAAAATATTTTTGTGTTGAATAGTCCTTTGTTTGTGGAGTGCTCAAAGTTATATATCATCACGCTATGACCAATAGGAGCGGAGCAGTAATGGCTAATCTCAGGAACTACCGGTTTCAACTGAAAAATTCGTTTTGTGTTGGATAGCCCTTTATTTGTGGATCGCTATAAGCTATATATCATCACGCTATGACCAATAGGAGCGGAGCAGTAATGGCTAATCTCAGGAACTACCGGTTTGAACTGAAAAAATCTTTTTGTGTTGGATAGCCCTTTGTTCCTGGAGTGCTATAGGCTATATATCATCATGCTATGACCAATAGGAGCGGAGCAGTAATGAAACATGTTGCAAAAACGGGGAAAATTATGAGTTTTGAGAGCTTCCGTTGCCTGCGCTGCGTAAACGGTTAAAGTTATGCAACAATGATGTATGACGGGATTGTTTCACTTAAAAAGTTCTAAATAATATAACAAAGTCCCCCGCTGCATCTGTCTGCCTTAACGTGTTAAACTCAAAAACTACCTAACGTATTAAGATGAAATTTGGTATGGAGACAGTTTGAGACCCTGGGAAGAACATAGGCTCCCGGGAAACTACTATTTTTATAACGGAAAACTTTAGCCTGAAAAACCATATAACGCGGGCGGAGCCGCGAGCAAAAGCTAGTACTATTATATAAAGATGAAGAGTTTGTTTGTTTGTTTGTTTGTTTGTTTGTTTGAACGCGCTAATCTCAGGAACTACCAGTCCAAATTGAAAAATTCTTTTTGCGTTGGATAGCCCTTTGTTCGTGGAGTGCTATAGGCTATATATCATCACGCTATACCCAATAGGAGCGGGGCAGTAATGGATAATCTCAGGAACTACCGGTCCAAACTGAAAAATTCTTTTTGTGTTGGATAGCCCTTTATTCGTGGAGTGCTATAGGCTATATATCATCACGCTATGACCAATAGGAGCGGAGCAGTAATGACTAATCTCAGGAACTACCGGTTCGAACTGAAAAATTCTTTTTGTGTTGGATAGCTCTTTATTAGTGTAGTGCTATAGGCTATATATCATCACGCTATGACCAATAGGAGCGGAGCAGTAATGGCTAATCTCAGGAACTACCGGTTCAAACTGAAAAATATTTTTGTGTTGGATAGTTCTTTGTTCGTGGAGTACTATGGGGTATATATCATCACGCTATGACCAATAGGAGCGGAGCAGTAATGGCTAATCTCAGGAACTATCAGATCGATATGAAAAAAATATTTTTGTGTTGGATAGCACTTTGTTCCTGGAGTGCTATAGGCTATATATCATCACGCTATGACTAATAGGAGCGGAGCAGTAATGGCTAATCTCAGGAACTACCGTGTTTGAACTGAAAAAATCTTTTGTGTTGGATAGCCCTTTGTTCCTGGAGTGCTATAGGGTATATATCATCACGCTATGACCAATCGGAGCGGAGCAGTAATGAAACATGTTGCAAAAACGGGGAAAAATTATTAGTTTTGAGAGCTTCCGTTGCGTGCGCTGCGTAAACGGTTAAAGTTATGCAACAATGATGTATGACGGGATTATTCCTCTTAAAAAGTTCTAAAAAATATATTATAAAACAAAGTCCTCCGCTGCATCTGTCTGCCTGAACGTGTTAAACTCAAAAACTACCCAACGTATTAAGATGAAATTTGGTATGGAGACAGTTTGAGAGGCTCCCGGGAAACTACTACTTTTATAACGGAAAACTTTAGCCTGAAAAACTGTATAACGCGGGCGGAGCCGCGGGCAAAAGCTAGTATTTTATAAAGATTTATAGCATTATAACAATAGCAGTTTCCGTACCGATAGCATTTAATGATAGTGTAGTTTCCTGTTAGTGTAGGAATTTTCAGAAACAGTGCAGTAAAATTGAATACCTTTTACGCAAAATAGTTCGAAGTTATATTTCGATATAATTTACTCCATAGCTGGTAACAACCAAATATAATTTAACAGGTACAAAACCTATGAGTATAATATTAAATTCCGAATTATATGCGGTATAAAAACTTTTTCAATTTGGTTTATTGGATCAACTTCAAATTCGGGTTGTTCAGGTCGCTGCCCTGAGGAAAAGAGGATTTATTACTGAGTTCGTGCCATCCCTCCAGTGGCGCAGAATTTATCTTAAACAACAATAAGAATAAAAAACACAGTACCCTTCGTCGGGTCATTTAACTTTGATCCTGGTTAGTTTGTGAAATGTATTTTATGTTTTTTTCCATTATTATTCCTCGAAGGGTCGTGATAAGCCTTCGCAGAATGTGGATCACATTTCGAGTGCACGTTTTTCCTATGCTTACAATTTACATACATTATTCTTATAAAAAATCTTTAGAATTCGTGAAAACATAATTGTATTGTGTTAGAATCTGCGCTTTGATAACGGTTTAAGTAATATGTTTTATGTACGAAAAACAAGGGTAAGATGTTTCCTACAAATTCCTATTATTCATGAATTCGTTTATGTATATTTAATGCGTAATTCCGGTAGGTATCGATTGCTAATATAATAACAATATATTACTATTTACTTTATTAATATTTAGTCCATAGCTTGATATGGTTACAACAGGAAGATATGAGAGTCTTTGAGGATACTTAAGATTCAGCGAAATGGAAATAATGTACCTAGTCGAATGGCCGAGTCTGCGATAAGCCGATGAATAGTTGAAATGGAGATTGTAAAACATTGAAACGATTATTTATTCAATCGCTTGTGTATTCATTAAACTTTTTACTCAATTCGCTAAAAACAATCAATGTAATAAAAACATACATAATACCACGATAAAATGTAATTAATTTAAAACGTAAACGGTTGGCCAAAGACGAAATTAACGAACATGTCTATCCATTCGCCTATTCCATCTCAATCTTAAAAAAGCTTTTATCCTATAATGTGGCACGATATTTCCTCCATTGTTGGCCTGACGTGACCCTTGCCGTTTCTACTTTTATTTCACGTTCACATATTTTATTTTTCCAAGTAGCACGTTTTTCATCCCCTTTACGTTTGATTCTGTACGATTATAGTATTGTTTCGATGCATATGTATATAAGAATATTGGAAAATCAAATGGTGTTATTTTTCTCGTTTTTTTGTGTTTCTGTCAATGATATCAAAAAGATATCATTGATCAGTGTGTAAAATAATCTACGTATATACGAATAAAAATATATTTTTGGCTGTCTAAATTTTTTTTTACTACAAAATAAATACACTTAATACATAAAATACTATCCATATACGAGTTTGGGTATCTATCTTGTATCGTCGATGTTGGAACTAAGGAATTTCGGTCCCACAACAACGAGACCCGAAACAAATATTTGAAGCCATTAAATCTGAACCTGCTAAGAACGCCGCTATAACTTTGGAATATCGTATGTTAAAGATTCTTGAACCTTACAAAGCAATAATTTATAGTGCTTACCTATTGCTTTTGAACTATAATAACTAGAACCATTGGTTTGTACAAAGTTTTTATTAGTATGTTGGATAAAGTAATGAACATGAGAATGTACGTTCGGTAATGAGAACAAGTGAGGGTTATTTTTTGCTGATAAAGCAAAGTTCTGCTTTCTCGGGGACGGAAACCGCAACCACGACCGGTTTCCAAATTCTTTTTTCCCATCCGTGTTTCACGGCTCATCTATCTTAAATCATTAAATTACTATTTGAAGGAAGATTTCTTAATTTTATATCTCGTACATCTACATATATAAAAATGAATCCCTATTTCCCTTGGTCACGCCATCACGCGTGAACGGCTGGACCGATTTCACTAATTTTTTTTTGTTGTGTTTGTTATTGTCAGAAGAAGGTTCTTATGAAACAAAACAAAACAAAAAAAATAAAAAGAATACGCGGAAAAATAGAAAATTTAAGAAAACTTAACGACAATATTAATTTTACATAACTGTCAGTGGTTTGAAATAACTGTCAGCGATCGACAGGATGCTTGCGGGCATACATAGTTAAGACAGGACAACGTCTGTCGGGTCAGCTAGTAATATTATAATTTAAAATCCATATTATTACGTGCGATCAACCACACTAATATTAGATGATTGCTGTTAGTATTGTGCTCTTATGAGATCGCGCTGACGACAATGCTAATTTTATAGTGTAAGATATAACATTGTAATAACATTAAAATATGAGCTTAGAATTTACTACAACTTCGCGAGTATAAAATTTCTGAAAGCAGATAAGCGGGTTCCAAGATTTTCGCAATGGAGAAGTCCTTTATTTTATATTGGTACAAATTGCATCTACAAGGAAAATACTTTCTTACTTTTATATTCCACGCCGTCGGTTCACATAAGATTTGCAATAAAAAATCCACAATACTGTTAGGGTATATTTGATCGTTTTTAAAGTAAGCCGCTTATTCTTATGTTTTGTTCAGTACATGCGTAAGACAGAGGTCATTTATAGGTACATAGTTATATCAATGTATTTTTTTTCCAAAAACACTGTTTAATTATTTAATTACTAAATAACTTCAAAAGATTTGTGAGCTGCTAATGTAAAAATTATTAAGTTTCGACAGGAGTGTAGAGTAAGTTAAAATTACGGAAATAATTTACATCAATTTCTCATATGTACGGCTTGATTATTAGGATTTGTATCTATTTTGAATATAAATAAAAAAAAAAAACATAGTAGGAATTAAAAATTTTTGATATAAGTATTAGGTATAAAAGATGATAGTACAATACTTATTTAACTTATCTGCAAGTTCTTGAAGACATTCACATAAAACTAGCTTTGTACCAAATGGAATCTACTTTAAACTTCCGAAGTATATCTTAACACTAGACGTAGAAATCCCGGGACATAACATAATGCATGGAATACATTTTTAGAGAAAGGTTTTCATTCATGCGGGACAGTAACAGACAGAACGTGCTTCTTCTATTATTTATAAAGAACAAGGCGTTGCTCGCGGTTTTTCCCGTGTGAAAAGCCTTTTCCATTACAAGTCACTAAAATATTGTACATTAGTGCCATCTATATAAAAAAAATGATAAAGAATTCCATTACTTCCAATGGGAGCAAATTATCGGGAAAAGTAACCTTTTCGTTAATCACATGGTCTATCCGTGTGCCAAATTTCATCCAAATCAGTTTAGTTAATTTTCAAAAACTTTTGCATTTATAATAAGGCTAAGAAGTAAGATTGCTAAGAAAAAGTAAGATGAATCTAATTCTTGATTTGAATGAAATCTTTGTTTTGGGAAGGGTTTTATGACTGACAGTTTAGCCCCCTGTATGTTCTAAAATGTATAGTGTGCCGCCATTAATAAGGATTTAGGGTTAACGTTCAGGATTTATTTATAGAAATTGAGGGCGAGCATTTCATAAGCTTAGTTTCGGCTAAAGATATAATGACTAAAGGCTTAATGTTACTATTTTAGGGTCCAATTATAGTTCTTCGTGTAGTTAATTAACGTATTACAGGGATTGTGTTACCTTTATAATACGAGTATATAGTATATACGGAATACTTACTAAAAGTAATAATGTTGTACCTAACGTGTGATAATGATTATTAAGTAAGTCCCTCTGGTTTATATTTATTATTATATCAAGATGTACATGTCTATAATTCTATTTCTTAGTATATTGAAACTCATTAAGAATCCTTTTAGATTGCTTTCTTATGTTATTAGATAATTAATTACCGTAAGTATAAATTGATGGATAATTTAAAATTATTTTAACATGCAAAATACGGCTTAATATTTACATAATATGTTAATCGCAAGTGGAGATCTTAATGTATTAATTAAACGATTTTTCGAAGCCGTTATTACTGTCAGTTTAATTAATTTACTTTATTTACTTAAGTAGTTAAATATGATTAAGGCGTAGCTATTGGTTATTCAAGTGGAAATTATTTACTTGAAGCATTAGTTTAAACAAACTGAGCGTAATGAACATAGTAACAAAAAAATTGACCGTGTTACATTTATCTAACCAAATTATCCGTGCTAGACTAGTTCTCGTATTTAAAAAGTAGCTGAAATTAATTAAACAACTGTCGCTGTCTAATATATTTAGAGACTTGCGTAAATAACTTTTTGCGGCAACCCCACATTGGAGTGGTATAAGGGTTGGTAGAATAAGAGGTACCTTATCTGTCTACGTTCAGAGAGATTATTGCCGTCTAGACATTATGCTAAGTATGAATAAAACTATAGCGAATCGTTGCGCTAGGATCGTAAAAATATCTTTCTATGCTACTGTGTGACTGCATTGTTAAGTTTATTAATGAAATTCAGCTGCATGACCCTTTTAAAAATTTTGCCCACTAGCTGGTGGCTTGGAGTATTTCCACAATAAATAACAATTTCATTAGAATTTGCTGATGCGTGTTGCGCTTGAGGGTTTATGAGTACCTACACGTAACGTTCACACACTGTTTGCCTGGTCAACATTTGGATCGTTAAAACGCGGGATACAGAATACACTTACCTGACTTAGGTATGTAGGTAGATGTAAAATGGGTGATAAGCTCATACTATTGGACAAGTATTCGGATAACATTCTTAAACTTTGTAAAATGCATGAATTCAAAATCATTGTTGTATTTTTTTAATTTAATAAATGACCTATGTCAGATTTGTTTAAGAAGTTGGGATTTATTATTAATAAAAAACATAAAGTATTCCAGTGTTGATAGATAATTCTTTAATCTATTCAGATTATATAACACCACTTGTAAAAAATGGCAAAAAATTGCAACGAATGTAGTGTCCCCGGATTTCTGCATCAAGCATTTTAAATGCAACGTGTAGTTCAACGAAATTCAGTGTATCATTCTCGCTGTCAGCTTCGTCCGTTTCTACCGAGTCCTATTCTCTGGCAAAAATTTTACGAATTCTGTATTCCGTGCCCATTGTCTCGTATTACATGCATCCTCTTTAAAAGCTTACGCTTTTATCGCTAAAGGCGTGGGTAGAGACGTAGCTGGTGCACGATCTATGATTCGGTAAGTTGTTATCGTCCCTCCTTTAAGCGGTGAGCAGCGGCAGAAATTGCAATTTGAATAATTAATATTGCGCTAATCACAAAAATCAACACAAAGATTAGAAATGATTAACCGGTTTGGAAATTAGACCCGACGCCTAACTTTCGCAGTTTTCCCCGGGCCTAAATGTGAACAAAAGGCAGATCCACGCAAGATGCTGGACGTGCTTTAGTCAAAGCTGTGTTAGATGCTTGGGAGGGATCCCAGGATGCACTGGGGGTCTTTTGTGATCTTTCCAAGGCATTCGATTGCGTCGATCACAAAACCCTCATTTTAAAGCTTCATTATTATGGTATTAGAGGAATTGGACTTAAACTAATATCTTCATATTTATCAGGTCGAAATCAAAAGTATTTATCGACAACGTCTCCTCTGCCGGGTCCGCAGTTAGAATTGGGGTTCCCCAGGGTTCCATATTGGGTCCATTCCTATTCTTAGTTTACATAAATGACCTGCCTTACATGGTTGATAATATGGCAGATGTAGTATTGTTCGCTGACGACACTTCGATTATTTTTAAGTTAAATAGAAGGGATGAGAATCTCGGTGAGCCACATAAAGTACTTAGTTTGATTTCTGACTGGTTCTCTTCTAATAATTTACTTTTAAATGCCGCAAAAACGAAATGTGTCAGATTTTCGTTACTGAATAAAAAAGGAACTAAATATTGATTTAGATGGGGATAAATTAGAATTAGTTCCCTCAACGGTCTTCCTCGGGGTTTTAATCGATAGTAAATTGCAATGGGGCCCCCATATTCAAAAAAATT
The DNA here is from genome assembly GCF_014839805.1 of Manduca sexta. Classification (NCBI taxonomy): domain Eukaryota; kingdom Metazoa; phylum Arthropoda; class Insecta; order Lepidoptera; family Sphingidae; genus Manduca; species Manduca sexta. The sequence goes on from NC_051126.1 coordinate 9,462,626, forward strand.
CTAGTAAACTGAGCTCTGCCGTGTTTGCTATTAGGAAGATTAGACAATTAACTGACGTGGCTACGGCAAGGCTAGTGTATTTTGCATACTTCCACAGCATTATGTCCTATTGTATTCTTCTGTGGGGCTCTGCTGCAGATCTGCAGACCATTTTTATCTTGCAGAAACGAGCGATTAGAGCTATTTACAACCTTCGCTCTCATGATTCCCTTAGGCAAATGTTTAAGGAGGTGAATATACTGACTTTGCCGGCCGAATATATTTTTCAGAATATAATGTACGTACGTAACCTTAGTACTTTTATTAAAAACAGTGACTTGCATAGTCTAAATACCAGAAATAAAAATAAATTGGTTGTCCCTAATCATAGGCTCTGTAAAACCAATAAATCTTTCTTAGTTAATAGCATTAAGTTCTATAATAAACTTCCCTTCGAAGTTACCAATTTGACCGAACAAAAATTCAAGTGTTATGTTAAGCGTGAATTAATGTGTAAAGGATACTATACTGTATCTGATTACCTTAATGATAAGACGGTTTGGAAAGTTTGTCCTGCACACAATGACCCACCATGTTAGCACACATTAGTAATTAATTAACTGCCTAAAATGTCTTTGTTACATGTCTCACATGCTTTTTTTATAATAATGACATTTCTATAGTTCTAATTTGACAAAATCATATCATATCTTAATGAAATGTAATTTTTGAAAGACGACCACCCGATCATGTTGTGTTTGCCTGTTCAATATCACTATTTTTTTCTTTTCTCATGATTGAAAACTATTATTGTAAATGTAGGCGAATGCACGCTGTACGCCGTTATTTAAGTATGAATCTATGTTCTCTTTTATTTGCTATCGCTAATTTTATTTTATGCCGCTCCAGGTTTAGTCGATTGGATTTCATCTTATCCCATGTTAACGGTGATGTGCGTGCATTAGCTTATATAACTATTGTGACTATGTACAAGAAAGACTTGGAAAAAATACAAAAGAAGTACTGAACAATTGATGACAAAAAGAAAGCCCGGAGTTTCTTTCTGCCTTTCTTCTTCGGGTAGTCATCACTTAGGTAGCTAGTGAAAGGCTGGTAGGTTAGCTAGGCTAGGGCTCATGTCCTCACCGGTGAGGATCGCGACGCGTTACCCTTCTATTTCCTCCTACTTGCCAGCCCGAGCTGGTTACTTCGTACTTTTGTACCTAGTCTTTTGTATAAACTTTATCCCTAATTTAAAATCTCCATAGTTATATAAGTGATTTTAATAGTTGTTTAGAAATAATAATTATTCTTATTCTTTGTTTTGACGTATCATAAGTGCAACTTTGTTCGCCTACGTGATAAATAAAGTATTTTATTTTATTTTTATTTAAACAACGTCTAATCTTTCATAAATAAGTATAACTTTAGATACATTTAGATATAATAAACTCTCAGTGTAATCATTATTTTATAACTAGAAAATGCAGTGTTGGGAGCCTTCGCTATGGAGATATATTCATAAATCAGTGGAGCGAAGGCAAGGCTCAGGTTTTGCGCCTTAGCTAACGCGACTCGGAAACGTGTGAATAAAATTGTTTGTAGCATCTGTTGGGATGTTTTAGAATATGTTGTTCAATATTCTTTTGATATGCAATATCTGTCCAGTTTCGATGTATCCAGTTTACATTTTGTTTCTCTATGCCATTGACGTATATTTTATAGACGCGAACGTCCATATAAACTATTTGTTCAACATCTGAACTAAAATGGCAATGAAAACGTCACTGTTATAACTTATTTATTCATTCGAACGACAAATAATTTTATTTATTTGACTAATATTTTTTATTCACATCCACGTTTGTACATAAATCCACGTTTTTATATTATGAGCGCCACTCCGCACATAATCATAAGCATCAATATTGATACCATACTAAAATCAGTTTGAATGGATGACAGTTCAATTCAGTTGAACACAGTGAATGTTCGGAACGCGAAATCTAATACGTAGTACATACATATATATTGATGCTCTATGCCTTAATTTTTATCGTATAATGGCACTGAAGAATATATTAAATTAATAGGTCCTATTAAATTGTCTCATTACGTAAGGGAGAAATTACCAGTAAAATTCTAACTCAAACTATGCGTGTCATTTTTAATATACCTTGTCATCGTATTGCTACATCTCAGTGGCAAAAGGTCCATATAACTCGATCACTGCCGACTTCTGCTTCGTAAATTATATATACCGCATTTATGTAAATTAGTAGTACCTATATGTTGTGTTATGTCCCCTTTCGGAAAACTTCACCCTTCGCCATTGCTACATCTACACATTATCGACTGAAATACTGGAGCACCGCACTTCAGCTGTGGTCGATGGAACGAACGAAATCACACACGCGCGTATAAATCCGGCTTGCGACGTGGCTGGACTACAGATGGAATGAAAATAAATAACACCCTATGTACTGCGTCCTGTTCATTAAAAGCGCACCATATAGACGCAGCTACTCTTTATCTGCATATTATGGGACTTTTCAACGTTTTCACATTATTTTAAAGCCGCGGGGTGTCCGGTAGAGCAGAAATAAATATTCCCCAGCTTTCGCAGACCTGGTGAACTTTTTAATTTATTTAACAACAGTTTAGCATTTTTACATGAATGTAAATTTTGATAAGGACTACTAGTTGAAGTATTTCTTACAGGATCATAGTCTTTTAATATTTCAGCGCATTAAATAATTAATTATATCATTTTGATTGTTTAGTACTAGTTTACATACAAAATACAATTGTAAGTTTAATTGTGATTAAATATGTTTGAATTTTTTTTTTCTAATATCGTGTAGGTTATTGTAAATCTAATAACTTTCTGTTATATTATTAGCAGTAGCTGTCAGAAAAAATCGAGCATATAAGATTACAGCAATTTGCCAAACAATGACTTTAATGCAGTTTAAGTTTGAATTTCAGTGGAGACAGCGAAGATCCTGTTAATGAATTCTGTTGATTCACTCTCCTTTACTCGGATTAATCCCATACAAATCCCTCTTTTTACTTCGTCTCTGCCGGCCTGTATTGTAACATATTTAATGGGGTTTTAAATGTAAGACCATTTTCTGTAATTTGGTTTTCACTCCAAGCTTAAATCGTTAATCTTTTTAGAGTTCCGTAGGGAAATAAAGAACATATTTTGTTTAAAAATAAAATAAATAAATGTTTATTCATTATATTATGTTATGTGTCTGTTTATTACATATAAAATGAAAAAAAAAAATGTTATATCCAAGCGATAAAAAAAAAATTGTCCTTTTGTGTAGCTACTTACATCTATTGTTATTAATAATACGCACACGCATACTTTCGCCTTTTATCTCCGCGGTGATCTAATGGAGAGGCGCAACTGGTGTACCCACTTTTCGCCATACGTATTCCGTCCCACGAAATGATAGGGGGCAAGCCTATAGTTATTTTGGGTACAAATTCCAGACTTCGGATTGATACTGAGTATAAAAACCTAATGTTACTTTGCCTGACCCGGAACCGAACCCGAGACCTCAGCACTGCAGTCGTAGCGTAATACAACTACGCCATTAAGGCAGTTTTCGTATATTCGCCAGTAAAATATCAACTAAGTTTATGTTCGAATCAAATAAAGGCTTAAACGACAGTTAAAATTCGGAGCAAATACGAACTGAATCTATTTTTAATTCCATTTTGCGTAAATATTCAACTAAATTCCTTACCTCAAAGATAAGTTTAAATGAATAACAAATTTAAGAATAAAAGCAACATTAACGAAGGGGAGCGTGAGGAATAAGGAAACGTTTGATCTTAAGCACGTCAGCGGCGCGCGCCATATTTTTTTCGTTGGATAAGGCAAAAAAAAAATTGACTAAAGCGAACCGGCCGCTCATTTAAATGTTTATTTGATTAGTTATTAGGATGACAAGCTTGTTACATAAACAAGATGCCATCGACGTCGCGGGTGCTAATAGAGTTATCAAGTTTGTAACATCACAAAGGAAATCTGGGGACGGCGAGGCGTGCCGAATAGATATCTAAATGTAGAGACAAATGTGAATATGAATAATTCCATGAATGTTTTAATTACGTAAACGAAGCTTAATGTAATTATATGGCGGACTAATTTCGATGAGATATTAATTTTCTTTTCATAAATCCTTAAATAAAATTTGTTTAATATATTTAGGCCAAGGGCAATTAAGGCAAATAAAGTAAGTCCGACATTTTTTACCACCTACTACAAAACTATGGAAGCAATTGACGCCAGCAGCATTTCTGGGCAGATACGACCTTCAAAACAGAGCGTATTCCCACCTAAAAGGCCGGCAACGCAACTCTATGTCCTTGTATTGCAGACGTTGATAGGCGGCGGTGGTCACTTACCATCAGGTGAACGATATGCTCGTTTGCTTCTATATTAAAAACCAAAAATCGGGAACATTCAATTGTTTTCCATAATTATTCTTCCCTATTTTTCATAGTTCAAACAGCTTTATTATTAGTGACTCTACGAATTACTCATTCAGTATATTCAGATATTAACCTGCGGACAAACAGGAAGCTGTAGATATAAACGAATTACTGTAAAAAGCTGGACTTTTCTACGTGATTTACTGGAGATTGCGGCTTAAATTTTGTTTTTGTGTGGAGCGGTGCAGCAATAAGGCGAAAAAATTCAGGTCAGCCGCCCCAAATTTTAGTTTCACCTTTTATCTTGTTTAGTTTAAAAATATCCTCTTTAACTAAGTTTTATGTAACCTTACTAAATGAGGAAGCATTTCGAAAAATAAAGGCCATTCATAATTTAAATTATATAAATGTTTCAGTATCTAATGTACTAATGGTTTGGCTTAAATGGAAAGTGGCTGTATATAACGATTTATTATTTGAGCACTTAGAAGGCCTTACGCCTCGGTAATTGTACGCACCCTAAACAAATAAAACGTTAAAAGATCACAAGATTCTGGAGCTATTTATAACGTTTTCCTTTTGGGAAACGTGGTTTTATCTTGGCATGTTTTCGTGAAATAAGAACATTTCTTGTTAATAAATTATTTGATGGAGTGCTTTATTTTTATCGTGATTATTAAGTCAGGATGAGTGATGAAACAATTTTAGGGATCAATACGCAAATTTCAGAACAAAGACGGGAAATAACATACTAAGTAAAAACAAACTTGTACCGGCCCGAAGAGTAGAGACATGATTTAAAAATTCTATAATTAATAAGCTGTCTGTGACGATACATACTGTTATGCCTTTTACCCCCGAAGCGGTAGGTAAAGGCGCAATTATTGCACCTACTTTCCGTCGTATGTATTCCGCCCCATGATGTGATAGACGCACTATTTCTAGACTTCGGGCTGATACTGAGTAGCAGTGGCGAAGGGTGAAAGTTTCTGAAAGGAAACCCGACAAAATCATAATGTACGTACTAATATGCATAAATGCGGTCTGCAAATTGTTGTAATAATTAAATTTCATATAAATTACGAAAGGAAGCCGGCATGAATCGGGTTTTATGGACTCTTCACTGCTGCTGAGGAGAAAACCTCAATATCACAGTCCGACCTGAGGAACGAACCTGCGGTCGCAGCACTGCAGACGTACCATAACAAGACTTTGCCACTTAGGGAGTCTATGACGGATAAAAGTATATCAAAAACGTATTGACAAGCCCGTATTAATGACAACTATTTATCTTTTCACCACCGTACATGTTTACCGTACGTGTTTGATGATTTTCCCAAGATGTAGTTAATTAATCATCGATTATTTTGAACAAAACAAAGGTTTTGAATGATAGAGTCTGTCACGATATCTAGAACTTCTGTTCCATAAGAAGACAATGTGATTATAAAGTGTCGATTATATTAGAGACTGAAATTTACTTTTTTCAATTAGATTAACTTTATAAAAATTCGCAGTCTTATGGATCAGGTTTTTTTACACACATTTTAATACAATGTTGATATAAATAGGCTTAAAATTATCCATAAACGTCTATTTTTAATTACATATAAGCGAATGTGAATGTGCATATTGAAAACAAGTATAAGTATTTCATTATATTAATCTGTATTGAGTATTTTGATTACATTACGAATAAGTCATTAAATGGGTTATATTCTTTACCGTTGAAACTATCACTTTTATACAAACTGAACGTTTATTTTTGTAATGTGACGACCACGCATAATAGCCAGATTATTTCCATATAATTACTATATTAAAAAATACTAATTGATAGTACATGATGTGTATACAACATATTGGTGAATAATTGATGTAACATCGCCTTTAGACGGTTTGCGACAGAGTCGATCGATTATGCAGGGTGGCGGAGGGGCGCGGTAAATACTCCGAGGGCCGAGGGAGGCTGACTGTATTATATCTGGCACTTTACAGGCGTAAGCGGCCGCGAACAGGGCGATAAAACGCCCCGCTATGTTCAGCGTTCGCATCGCCCCGTGCCGATGTTACTGCCAAAACCTCACAATTTAATTTTATCGCCGTGCGAACGTAAAAATTGAATAACTTCTCGCTAATGGATATTACGATAATATGATATTTAAGTATATTTTAAGTTTAATAATGTCTGTAAAATGCAATTGTTAACGATTTATAACTTTTTCTGTTAAATATAGTTGTTGCAAAGTGACTGGAATTTGTTAATATTTTACGCTTTAAATACCTTAATTAAAACCTAATATGGCCCCACGTTTATTAGAAATTCCAACAAAAAAGTAGAATTTTCCGCTCGCTTTACAGCTCATAATGCATAAAATGAGTAAAAAGAAGCTAGTTTATAAATAGCCCTAATTAGTGACAAAGCTTAAGTAAAAGTTAATGAGTTTTTTATTTCACTCTCCCGATAAAGGCTCGTCATTAAACAGGACGGCTCACATAAATTTATCCACCCTTGAAGTGAAAAGAGCTGAACAGGTGAGCTTGTCTGAATTTTTACTAGAGGATAAAAATTACGCTGTTTAAAAACAAGTTAAAGCAAAATACGAAATTTGTTCTATTTTAACCTCACGTTAATTTAATTCTACACTTACATTTACAGCTACATTTGCAATACAAAATACTTTTCTAGGAATAAATAAAAGTAAAGAACTTAGAGACTTTTTCCATTTAAAACCTGAGTCCTTTTTGTGTAAATGATAATAAAAAGCGGTTAATGAATTTCTCTTTCGGTTAAATTATATTTTCTAGACTGCATTCTAAGCTCTCTATGCTACGCTTTAAACTAGTGTCATTTATAAAACTTTCAAGTCGAAACTATTCGCTCATAATACTTGCACATAGATATTGATAAATTATTTTACTTATACAATATAATTTATATCGCGGCGTAATAGGAGGACCCACAATTCTTAATATACGATGATTTTTGTTCTGGTTTTTTATTTTCCCTGTCAGAAACATACCGTAATATGGTTGGCTGGACATCCATATAAGTCAGTTTGTTTAATGGAATAACAGTCCGATTTTTGTTTGTAATAATTGTTGAACGTTATTTACTGTTCGTTCTTATTTGCTTAGTGAAAAAATATTTGGTTTAGAAATACGTTTTGGTTAGTGTGGGTTTAGCTTCGGAGTTTTTTTTACTAATAAAGGAAGATATTTAATGCTAATATCTCATCTCCCAATATTCGATGTTAGCATTCGTACGTATCGTAAAAATATGTAAATAAGTAATCTTTAAAAATGTTTTGTTAACTAAAATAATTTACGCACCGCATTTCGTTCTCAAAAATAAAAAGATATATGTCTGTGAAAGTTTTTCGAAACGATTCCATTGCAGTTGTTGAAAAAAAAAATATTATTGATTTTTATTAAATAAAAGTTAATCCCTTTCTTTCTCTTTCTCGTTTTATATCCATTCCATGGTAATCTGGAAGTCATTGCCTAAAGCGATAAGACCGTCTTTTGTACTTGTGCTTTTTGTCTCTCTTTTCTTATTTGTTTATTTTTTATGATTTTCACAAGAAAGAGTAAATAAATAAATATATAAAAAGGTCTTTATTATTTATTTTAATGACATTTATTGTTTTCGATTATTTTTTTGTACACTGATCATCGCAATCAGTACGCTTAGTAAATTTTCATGCCTGGTTTACATTGGGCTAATTAATAAAATTATTAATAATTATAATTTCTATTTAATTATGCACTTAGACATCTTACGTCCTAAAAATAAAAATGAGTAATTTTTTATCCCCTGCCAAATAAGGTGGGAAAAGTTCAACTGGTATGGTATGTAATTTGGTATGGGGATATGTTGGAACTTAATAAATATTGGATAATTTTTTTTAAAACCTAATTAAGGAAGGTAAAAGGGTCATTGAACCATTTATTTGATTGTGATTTAATTTGATATTGATATATTCACCCTGACAATTTATATGACATAGTACATAGGTCCGTATTATTTTTTTTATCAACTCCTAGTAAATGATAATTTATGAACAGAATATAATCTTAAAAGCTGTACCGATTAGGTTATTTGAGATGGAAATATCTTAAAATGATTTGAGAATATGTTTTTTACAAAATGATTGTAACTGTGAAGTGTGGAGGTATCTCATACATGAGAATGGAAATGACTAATTTGTAAAAAAAAAATGTATCCATTTTAATCTTACTTACGAACTGTCACGACTTTTTTAATTTAGTTATAATTTACTCTTTAAGTGGAAAATTCATTTCGAACATACTTAATTTAATACTCAGTCACCTTGGTACTTAAGAGTATATATTATTAGCTGAAGCTGAGAAATAAAAATTATATTTAAGAAAAGTAATAGTATACTATCTACACACATAAGAGAGTTAAAAACCGACAATCTTAAGCTTAGAATTACGTTATTCATTCCAATATGACAGTACATATATTAAAAATATAGTTTCATAGATTCCGTAATAACTGAAGCAATAGTTTGTCCTCGACACGAAGCAGTAAAAACAGATCTACGGACATTTTATGACATTCGTGTTAAAACACGCACAATTTTCTCAAGTACAAAGCTAGTTTAAATTCATTCCGTGCTCAAAGGCACCACTTATTATCTTGTGAACGGATTGATGTCAAAACCAAGTGGAAGTCTAGTTAAAAGGTTTAAAGGCTTAAACTTATTTCTTTTCGGACAAACTTGGCGATAACTTTGACGTGACCGCGATCTCCTTGGGTCGGAGGTCGACGCCATTTAAATGTAGACCACTGGCTTTGAATTTTTATGGCTACTAAAAATAGGGTGGCTGCGGCATATCTTGTATTCTGTCATTCATTATGTAAGGCATTATTTTTGTTTAGATAAGGAATACCAAGAGGCTTATTTGCCTTGATTAGTAATCCTATACCGGCTATATCGGGATTTCATTTTATTTTTCGTAATTTCTTTTAAAAAGATATTTAAAAAAATATGTTACCTTAAAATATTTATTCAATGGATAATAAAAAAAATGTATTATTGTTCTATATTTGTTTTGACTTATTAAATGCTTCGTCCCCATAAACAAATGTATTTGTTTGAACTTATACAACATTGAGTAGAACTGTAAACTAGTAAGAAGAAACTACCAAAACTTTGTTACATTCTTCAGACGTAGCACAGTCAGTGCCTATCTTAACACGTTCAATTTTCTTTCGCAACAATTTGTTATTAAGGCACGTACAAGTTATATGGGATTTCGGCGTTGACAAATTGTTTCATAAAATGTTATCTTTTATGAATTTGCGAGGCGTATGCTTTCATAAAGCGTAGCAGTGCGGAAAATACTCCGAAACTCTTACATCTAGGTGCACGTCACCTCAATAAGGTCGCTTAATGCTCGCTAATGGATCCAATTTGGCGTGTTTTGCCAAGCAGAGTGTGCTGATGGTTCATTGCTTCAATGTTTCACGACGAAGAAGGCTCGCCGACAAACGGCCCACTAATTTGTTATTATCGAGACGGGGGACGATGGTGCCTTAAGTGGATTTTGTGCCGTGCTTATACAAGAATAATTTGTGTATGGGAGGACTTCATTCATAATATGGTTTTTAAAAGGCAGTTAAGTTTCTCATATCAAAAATATATTTCAGAGAAAAGTGTTAATCATTTGACATATATTTGCCACAGCTTCAGAGATGAACAAATATTAATTCGTGTATATGTAGAGCTATAAGTTAGAAACTGGTCGGCTTAAAAGCCTGATAATAAGTTTTTTAATCTTATACGAGAAGCTGACTGCGATTAACATTCCTGTTTACACGGCAATGAGCCGAAAAGAGTTTTGTCGGCGAAAATTGCCTTTCGAGTAGTTTTGAAGGGCAGAACTCGTAACAGTTGTTTACGTAAGGCGAGCATACATGCTATCGGGATGCTTGTCGACTTACGGTCGATAAACTTTTTATGTGTAAACTGTCTAGTTTTAAGTCTTTAAAACCATTCTCCACCGACATAACTAATTATTGGTAATATTTCAAGTTTCCACTCTTTTGATCATTTATATTGTACGAGTAAATGTATGTGATAATGCAATGTTCCTAAACAAATCAGACTAGCCACGGTAATATTTAGGTACCAATGTTCATAGACTTTGACATTTTTATTAGACTTACAGACTCTAGTCAAATGAAAATCCTTTTTCCGTACTTTACATCCATTAGAACTCCCAAGGCGTTAAAATCCCTTTAAAAATCCTCGTGGAAATAATAATAGCATTCGAAGTACACATTATCTACAGCCCGTGGCGCAAGCACGGTACAAACAGACGATCCTCCCCTTTGTTCGCACAATAAATTCATAACGGTCGATACAGCTTGACATGGGGCGTAGGAAATTACGTTGCTAAGTAAAATTGGCAGGTGATATACATATTGTAGAAAGTACAGGTAATCAGATTATCAATATATCGGCTTATGGAGTGACTGGGTACAGGCGGGCGGGCGTTGTGTGTTGGGGCGTTCATCGATTCAAAACAAACACTTTGGATAATAACCTCAATTGAGTCGAGTTTAATCTAATTGGCCCTGCCGTGTGTATATAATTGGGCTTGCAGATCCTTTCATTTGTTTAATGGCAGAGCGTGTTGCGTAACATGGATTCAAGTTCTATTCGCTTTGTGCGATTTTTTCGTTTGAATATAAATGAGTAGATTTGTGCCTGATGCGATGATAGGGTCGTCTCTAGTCACATGGGACGAGTTAGCTGCCGTTATCTATACGGGTTGACGGTTTTAGTACTAGATATAAAATAGTAAGTGCTATGTTAACGATGTGCGACAGAGAGAGTTTTGTTACTACGTTTAGCCGACGTGAGAATGTTTAAAATATTAAAGGGTCGCTTTTGTCACTGTCTGTAATCGTGGTAGGAATAGCGCCATAATTTAGTAGTTAAGACAGGTTTCATGTCGAAAATATGTAAAGTTTCGGTAAGTATGTGCGATAAACTACATGGTACTGAAGGCGCGGGCACGGCTTGAACATGTAAATTTCAGTTTGTATCCATTGTAAGTGTCGCTAATGTTATATTTTCCGCTTTTTGTATAATGATATAGTTTCAATCGGGGATATGATTATAATAAGATTGTATCAAAATATAATATTATTAATAATTATATACATATACAAGGTTTGTGTATAGTTGGCCAAACACACAGGTGGAACGTTTGTGTATTTAAATTATTCCGGTTTGTGAGATTTTCACCGGATAGAGTAATAAATAGAATAAGAAAGCATTTTTACAACTTTCAGAAGCCGAAATAGATACCTAGCATGAGTTTTTATTTTACTACTTATACTGGACAAAGGACATCCCTTATTAAAACCTATGTAATGTTCACACTCAATAGGTAAGATAATAAATAACAATAGTTATACGTATAGTTTTATAATAAAAATATGTTTCATAACAACAAACGTAGCCATCTTTATAGTATCACAGAAAACAAGCGAAAACTCACACACAATATATCAGTCTACACGTGTTATCGCTGCACATGTTTCTCCTGGCTTTCGGCCAATTTAAATATGTAATTCATATTTTAGCTATAAAAATATCAAACTTCCTTTTCTTAAATGTCAAGTCCACACAATATGCGAAGTTGGTCAGGCCGTTTCCCGCGGTGGATGGCGGTCGCCTCGGAAACGGGGGAAATGAAGACGTGTCACCGACCGCGCCGACACCTAATGTTTCCGCACAAAATCAACACACGGTTGATATTTCAAATTATATAACCGTCGCGAAATGTGGTTTGTGAACGTTTTTATAGAGGCAGTTTATATGGAAATCTCTCGGGCCGCGTGGGGCGAGTTGTAGGAAGATGTGAGAATCGATTATAGTAGAAAATACAGCATGCAAGCACTATTGTACCTGCTTCGATTTGATAATGGAGTCAATATAAATAGCCTTTGAAAATTGAACATCTTGTTTTCCATTTGTTTAAAGAATACTTTTTAAAAATATTAATTTCAAATACTTCTTCATAAGTAATCATTAATATTATATAACTTATATGGCTGTTATTTCTATTCAAGTTTTTATGTGTTACATCGAAGCTTTTAAATATCTTGTGTATTGGCACGCAATGGCTGCGTGCCCAAATCCCAACGTAATATTTTGAGTGCTGTGTTCTGAGCCGTGCGATCTACTGTGGGCTTATCACTCCAACACACACATGTTATGCCTAAATTATTACTTTCCTTACACTCGTCGACGTCTTCAAAGTTACTATTTTATGATCGAGAAGATGCCGTTTTGATTGTTTATGTTATAAATAATATTATTTTTAGTATTTTGTATCAAAAGGATATTTGAGACAACAATTAAGTGTAGGTACTTTATTTCTATTAATCAAAGCGAAATGTTTTCTTTTTTATATTATTTGCATTCTGAAGATCTAAAGCGGAAGTTCAGATTAAAAATTACCCACTTTAAGGCACATGCCACATATATCGCACACATATCAAAGTGACACAACTTATTATATTTTTTATTCGACTCCGATACAATGTTTCCAACACATTGTCTGACAGAACATTAGCAGAAATTATACTCGTACTGGGCCCTTATTCTGTACTAGCTTTTGCCCGCGGCTCCGCCCGCGTTATAAAGTTTTTCAGGCTAAAGTTTTCCGTTATAAAAGTAGTAGTTTCCCGGGAGCCTCTCAAACTGTCTCCATACCAAATTTCATCTTAATACGTTGGGTAGTTTTTGAGTTTAACACGTTCAGGCAGACAGATGCAGCGGGGGACTTTGTTTTATAATATATTTTTTAGAACTTTTTAAGAGGAATAATCCCGTCATACATCATTGTTGCATAACTTTAACCGTTTACGCAGCGCACGCAACGGAAGCTCTCAAAACTAATAATTTTTCCCCGTTTTTGCAACATGTTTCATTACTGCTCCGCTCCGATTGGTCATAGCGTGATGATATATAGCCTATAGCACTCCAGGAACAAAGGGCTATCCAACACAAAAAAGATTTTTTCAGTTCAAACACGGTAGTTCCTGAGATTAACCATTACTGCTTCGCTCCTATTGGTCATAGCGTGATGATAAATAGCCTATAGCATTCCACGAATAAAGGGCTATCCAACACAAAAATAATTTTTCAGTTTGAACCGGTAGTTCCTGAGATTAGCCATTACTGCTCCGCTCCTATTGGTCATAGCGTGGTATATATCAATAGCCTATAGCACTACACTAATAAAGAGCTATCCAACACAAAAATAATTTTTCAGTTCGAACCGGTAGTTCCTGAGATTAGTCATTACTGCTCCGCTCCTATTGGTCATAGCGTAATGATATATAGCCTATAGCATTCCACGAACAAAGGGCTATCCAACACAAAAATATTTTTTCAGTTTGGACCGGTAGTTCCTGAGATTAGCCATTACTGCTCCGCTCCTATTGGGTATAGCGTGATGATATATAGCCTATAGCACTCCACGAACAAAGGGCTATCCAACGCAAAAAGAATTTTTCAATTTGGACTGGTAATTCCTGAGATTAGCGCGTTCAAACAAACAAACAAACAAACTCTTCAGCTTTATATAATAGTATAGATGATAGTGTAAACGCGTAACGCGGCCGTGTCATGTTATCTTCGAGAAATGTGCGTGGAATGGTATTCTGCAAGCCAAATTTCTATAGTACTAAACATGATGCGTTGTGTTACGTGCTTGTTACGCACTGTCAAAATAACGTGCGGGATAGAGAATAAGGCCCCTGTGGTTCCTTTGTTATCGATGTCGCTGTTTGCGGCGAGCGAGACCTAACGTTGGCGTGAATGTTTGTTTAGGTCTCAAGTCTACAACATAGTACGCGCTGACTATTGACAAGGAAAACTCGTCATTTTTCTACAACGATAAATGCGTTGAGTCTTTTTTTATTGTAGACACATGGCCAAATCGTGATGAACGTGTGTTAATATTTTACCGAGATTTATTAAATATAGTCGTGATAGTTATGACAGAACTCAGGTATTTGTGTAAAGGAAAAAACGTAGGTATATATATCCAAGGGTCACATATCGTAGTTAGATCCTGTGATGCTCAGCTCAGGCTTATTACAAACTAACTCCAATCTTAAGCAAATGATTTGTATTTATTCAGATTGGAAAATTCACAGTTTATATGCCCCAGTCGATGATCTTACCGAAGACACACCCATTTACGCAAAAAGGCAGTGTGTGCGTGTGTTAGATGTATGCTTACTGTTATAAAAAAAATTAAACCGAATAAGTTAACGGGACAATGATTTACGCTATATAGCAAAATGTATTTCGGTATTTTAAAAGTGGTGTTTGTCGCATTGCTTTTAAAGTAACATTTTCCGTAGCACTTAAAGACGTATTATAACATGGGGTTGTTTGTTTGGGCGCTTGTTTGCATGTTTGCTGCAGATAAGTAAGCAAAGCGAGCGAGCGCGGATGTTTGAGCGTTGATCAACTAGTATTACGTGATCCGATGTTATGCTGATGTATTTATATAACCTATTTGTTCAGACTAATGCTAACGATGTTTATATCACTTATTTATTCAATGCTAAACAAACACGGTTTGCAGCGGAATAATGGATGCCCAGTTGTGTTAGCTGTGCAGTATCATTTCGTATTTACGTTTATATTTTGGACAAATATTGCTGGGAAATACTTTGGATTATAATTTATTTTTAGCTTTATATTCTGCATTTTGTTATTGTTTATAATATATAACACTATAAAATGTTATATTTATCCGGATTATAATTTAACACTGCCACAACACGCGCGGGTAGAGGAGGTCCGATGAATAATAACATTTACATTCATTCTCCTAACTCAGTGTACCGTAATAACGCAAACGTGACGTTTTAGGGATACATTGTGATGGAAGCAGAGAGATATACCGACCTTTTCGTCGGATGAAGGAAGATTGAATTTGACATGAGCTTTCGATAAGGGTTTTCTATAAATGTAAGTAATTATATAATGGAGTTTCTCCCCGCATCTTATTCTTATAAGATGTTCAACTGACGTTATGTTTCTGTGTACTGAATGTTTGTTCATACGCGTATTTGAACTATCGAGAAATTCATTAAAGTCGGCTGGCAAGTGACGAGAAGAAGATAGTAAGCGCTGTCCGTAAGCATAAGATTGTAAGTATTAATAACCTCACTTAAATCTTAATTCGTGTTACTAAGAATTATGCTAGAATGATGAAAGATAGTGACTTATTGTACGGTCTATCTGTAATGATGATAGATTATATTTAGATTTACTTATATTGAACATGCTGTGTAAACATAATGAGAGATACAACCTAGCCTCCTTATTAATGTATTGTATAAATTTGTTTCACATATTATTTTGGCTGTATCCTGTTTTGTGTATCTAATATTATATGAAATCAATAAATAAATCTGCAGAATTTAAGGAAGAAAAAAATATTAGAACCTCGATATGTGCACAACAAAGTGTCGCCACTGCACATCATGGTAAGTGGAATGGGGCTCAATAGAATGTCGACTAACGAGAGATGATTAATTACTCCTCGACAGTCACCACAATTATGCCGGCCTATTGGAACCGGTTATACACAGGCTAATCCCGGAACGTGACACTCTGACGTGAGCCACTGTGGCGGGTTTTAACCTTGTGTAGGGTGGTGGCTATCCGGGCGGATATAAAATATATCTTACCACCATCGTCTTCTTTTTATACGTTTGTGGTTTGTACTGCTTCTAGATTAATGGTCAGTCACCTGTGACACTGAGCTGTAGACGTTACCTAAAGTCGGGTTATGTTATTCAATAGCATTGATGCATCGACAATATGTTTACTGCGCTGTAGTATAAATTAAAAATACGGATAAGTACAAAACATACAATAAATAAGCATGTTTGAAAGTTTATATCTAGACCGAGTTACATACCGCGACAACGAATTGTCCGATGTTATGTTAGGTCTCATTTTAAATGATACAAAACTTTGGAACAAACTGCGGCTGATAATAAATAGACAATAATCAAGTTCTATCATAAAACACAAGTTCAGCGATAAAATTTATGTTTGTTTTGATATTCGTTTATTCAACATCGCCTAGGGCAACAGTTGGTAGGTTGAGTGACTAAGCCTTCGCGTGACTGAAAACTTCAGATACTAGACCGACTAATAACGATTAGTCTGACAAAAGACACCTATTAAATTGCTTTAGGTTAGTGTAGTGTTCGGTTTAAGTCGCTTGTTTTATATTACTTGCTCGCGGTTTCGCCCGCGTGAAAGAGTTATTCGGGATAAAAGTCCGTTATATTCCTGGGATAAAAAGTAGTATATTTATTTCCTAGGGTCTCAAAATATCTTCATTTCAATTTTCATCGAAATCCGTTGGGAAGTATTTGCGGCAAACAGTTGCGGCGGGAGATGTTGATTTTTTTTTATTTTTAAATCTTTTTAAGATAAATAATATTGTCATACGTATTTGTTCCATAACTTCAATCTTTTAAGCAGTGCACGTAATGGGAGCTCACAAAATGAATATCCAAGCTTATCCAAGTTTTTGCAACATCTTTCATTGATTCTCCGCTTCTATTGGTCATAGCGTGATGTTATATAGCCTATAGGCTTCTTCGACAAATGGGCTATCCAACACTAAAAGAATCTTTCAATTCGAACCAATAGTTACTCAGATTAGCGCGATCAGACAAACAAACTCTTTAGCTTTATATAATAGCCTAGATTAGTCCAGTGGTTGTATATACGTATAATTTACTTTCCACGTAGTACGTCTTCTTCTTCTTAGTCGTAACACTCTTGACAGAGTGGTCGTGGTCGTCATGTAGAGTTTTCTGGAGCAGATGCAATACGCCTCATGATCTTACGCCATATCTCTCTGTTAGAGGAAATTCTGGTGCATTCATGTACGGGACGGTCCACGGCAGATTTAACTTGATCGGTCCAGCGCATAGGAGTCCTTCCTCGCGGTCGAGTGCCTTCAACCTTGCCCTGGACGACAACACGTTCCACAGACTGGTCACCTCTCCTAGAAATGTGTCCGAAGAAAGCGAGTACGCGAGACTGTACTAAGGCGGATAGACGCTGCTTGATGCCGAGTTCTTGAAGTATCGAGGTATTTGTTCGAAATTCAGTCCACGACACCCCAAGCATTCTTCTCCAGCACCACATTTCTAAAGCATCTATCTTCTTCTTTTCAGTCTCTCTCAGAGTCCACGTTTCTGCAGCGTAAAGGAATATGGGTAAAATTAGAGTTCGTACGAGCCTGATCTTTGTGGCTTTAGTGATGTTTCTGTTTCGCCATATTCTCTTCATTTTGTCCATTGCGGTCCGAGTAATTCCCATACGCCTTTTAATTTCGTCCACGCATCCACCATTGTTTGTGATCAAAGCGCCAAGATATATGTACGATTGTTCTACTTTGCAGTTCGCAATCTCAGTAACTTCTGGCGAATTATTAGTTTTTCGGTTTATGATCATTATTTTGGTCTTGCTGCGGTTTATGCGTAATCCGAACTCAAGGCTCACTTGCTCCATTTTAGAAAGCAGCTCTTCCATATGGTGCGCACTTGTCGCAAAAAGCGTGGTATCGTCTGCGTAGCGCAAATTCGCGACTTTGTAGCCGCCAACTGTAACCCCATCTGTCCAATTCTCCAGGACAATACGCATTATAATTTCAGTGTATATGTTGAATAAGAGCGGCGATATTATACACCCTTGACGGACACCAGCACTGGGATGAAAATTCTTGCATAAGATGTTATCTGTCCGTACTGATGCAGTTCCTTCTTCGTACAGGCGCCTTAGAAGGTGCACGAGATGTTTCGGTGTGCCCATGTCCAGTAGTGTTTTCCATAAAATCGGCCATTTCACTGAATCAAATGCTTTTGAGAAATCCACAAAGCAGATATATGTTGGCTTGTTGAATTCCCGAGCCTTCTCAATAATTTGGCGAACAATAAGAATCTGTTCTCGAGTGCCCTTCCCCTTCACAAATCCGGCTTGTTCTGGTGCAATTTCTTTGGACAAATATGCTTTCAGTCGTTCATTCAGAATATGTAACAAAATTTTGCTAGCGTGTGATATTAGAGCAATGAGGCGGTAGTTGCTACATATCTTCGTGGAACCTTTTTTATGTAGGGGGAGTAAAAACCGTGTGCGTCCACTCTGTGGGCCATATGCCTGTGCTCCAAACTTTATTGCAAATGGCATGAAATACGTGGTCACCACGTTTGCCCATAGCCTTTATAGTTTCGATCGGGATTGTATCTCTGCCCGTGGCTTTTTTTGTTTTTAGATGCTTTATAGCGGCTCTTACTTCAGACAGAAGAATATCTGGCTCCAAATCTTCATTACTCGGATCTGTCTTTGGAAAACAACTTGATTGCGGATCCTGAAACAGCGACTGACAGTATCCCTTCCATGTTTCCGAAATTTGATCCAACTCTGTCATCAATTCGTCATTCTCATTCTTAATAGCCCAGGTCTTAGCGGGTACAGTTTTTGTGATAAGACGAATTTTACGATAAAGATCTCTGGATTCGTATTTTCCTGCATGTTTTTCGACCTCTTCACATATTTTACGAAGGTATGAATTGCGATCTCGCCTGCAGTTAGTCTGAATTTGGGCAGACAACTTGTTAAGTTTTCTAATGTCTACTCCCTTCGCCTTTTTCTGCCGTCGGTCTTCAATTAAAGCAAGAGTACTATCTGACATCCAGTGTTGTCGTTTATGTGATTCAGTTGGCAGCTTAGAGTCTGCGATTGCTTTTTCGATAAGATGTTTTGCCTGGTTCCACAGTGTTTCTGGTGTTGCTTCATTTTGGTTTACATTCACCCAATCTGCCCAGTTTTTATCTATAGCAGTAGTGAATCTTTCGATATCCCCAACTTCCGCATTGTCTTTTTTGTAGATAATTCTTGCAGCTGTTAATTTCAGTCTTAGCCTGATTATCAGAAGTTCGTGGTCCGATCCGCAGTCTGCACCAGGCAACGTATGAGCGTTAAGGATAGACGTTCGCCAGCGTGATCGAACCAGGATATAGTCAATTTGGTTACGATAGGTACCCCCTGGCGACGTCCATGTGTATGTGTCCATGTGTCCATTTATGTAGTACGTATATCTACATAAATATGACTATCCTATCATACAAATTCTTTAATTTTGTAAGCCCATGGCTCCAATTATTATGTATTTTACTTACAAAGTATGTTAATAAACTTTTACCATCGCCTGAAATGTATAAAAATATAAAAGTCAACAGAAGTGTCGGGTCAAGTCGATTAGGCTTTATATTTTTAAAGGGTCAATGTGACCCAGTGCAAATTCCAGTATTAAAGCGGTTATTAAATATGGATATGTGGGGCATTTAAGCATTCGCTTTTGTGATATATTTTTTAAGATCTTTCTTTTAGTATGGTTACGTTTAAAAATAATATAGAAATATCTGGTGGCGTAATAAAACCCACCACTCATAAGCAAAGACATAAAATTACTCATAATAAATTATATTTTGAATGATAACATACATCATATAGCGTATTGCGCTTAGACAAGACTTTCTACCGTCTCTACCATACATAAATTACATAAAGTGGTAAAGTGCGTAACATCAACATTATGTTATCTAAAAATGCTCGTATTTTTTGCGGCTTTATTACAAGTCACCATTATCAGCGTTGTTGTGCTACCAGACAACATAATAACGGGATAATGGCCTCGCACACGCAGAATTATGTGCTACGAGCGCTACGCCGGCGACGAGCTACGAGAGTTCTACGACGCTACGTGGCTACGAACTGCAATTAAAGCTACGTTATTGAGGAAACACTCTACAGTAATTATGATTTATATTGTGCACCTTTGTTATATTACAGGAAGCGTATTATGACATTTTACAGTTAACGACTTTTTTGTGACATGCGTTAAAAAGTGTATTACGCTGACTATATTGGAGTGGAAAATGCAGGTAAAACAGATAATGAAATTCAAATCATTTTAAGTGACAAGGAACTGCAAATTATATTATAATTGTTTGATACCATTTTATTACATAGGAAATGTTTTGAAACTGTGCTGACTACAAGTTGGCAAATTTCAAACTCACCTGTGCCTGGTTCTAAAAGACCCTCAGGATCGGAGGCCTCGTCGGCTGCAGCTATGGCCAGCGCTGCCGCCCACACCAACCAAACCACGCGACCCATATCACCTGGAACAACGTGTGAACGTCAGTAAATATACAGCAGTGGCGAAGGGTGAAAATTTTCAAAAGGTAACCCGAGGAAATATTTTTTTCTACAGTTAACACGTAATACGCTGTTCACAATAAATTAAAATCAGTAAAATATCATAATACTTAATAATTTCCTTCTAACATAAACATTGTCTAAACTCAAAATTATAAAAATAAGCACATATTTTGAAATCGGTACCTAAAAGAGTCCAACAAAAATTAATAACGAACACTATACATAAACACTAATTATACATTCTAAATTATTAAAATATTTCGCGCCAATTGCCCAACATTAAGCCGCGAATTCTCGGGTTACCCTGTAGTATACATACACACACGCACACATGTATCTTAACATCACTTCCAAAAGATTAGACAAAGACACCGCGCTGCGTGTGAAAGAGACAACAATATAGCGAGGGAAGCTATGCGCGGCCGGGTTCACTTCGAACACTATAAGACGCGAGCACTGCGCGCGAGTTACGATTTAACGAATTGATAATAATATGAACTATATACCGTTATCGTTAAAGTATTTATTTATTTAATTAAGTATAAGATGACTTGTTTGAGTATACTATTATTGTTCTAGTTAAGTATATTGTTATGTTTTTCTTTTATTATTTTTAATTAATTTACAAAAGGTAACCCGGTAGGAATCGGCTTGTATGGACGCTTCGCCACTGATATACAGCATATAATTTTCTCTTACTCAAGAGTACACAAATTATTTCGTTCATTTTTTACTTGTTAGCGTCTAATTCTTTGATTTATTTTTAACAAACACGTTTGTACTTTACTAAATATGTGAAATGATTTGATGAAATTCATTTATGCATCACACAAACAACGAAATAAAAATTTAAAAAGCAATCGTAGGTGCCGACTATTATGAACACGAATAGGGTATAGAGATGGATATGTCCAGCAATACGAAAATACTGAATCAAAATATCATGTTTAAAAGTCTAAAACTCAAATGCATGTTTTGCTTTAAAAAAAACATTGTTAAGTTGCATTTTTTTGCACGAATGTAGGGGTGCAATATAAATATATTAAATATAATTCACATGTTACATGACAACGCGTTGTTCGCGACGCTTGCTGCTGAATATGACTCTTTTAACGGTAGCCTAGTTTTGAACAATGGGACAACACAGAGTCGTATTCAAGCTACACTGTGTAAGGCTGGACCCCCGAGGACGTCGACTGACAAAGTTTGTAAAAGTTTGCTTAGAAGTACGGAGTTTTACGAATATTTTACTATAGTATAATTATTTAATTCCCATTTAACCGAAACAGTATTCAATAGCATAGCATATCTTTTACACCTGTCCTAATCTGGCGTACGGAGGTGGATATGTAATCTTTCTTTACAGTGTTATTTTAGGAATACACTCTATAAGATTACACTGAAAAAACATTGTGGCATTTTGGAAAGGCCTTGTTCCGTGCCTGCTAGTACGCCCATTGTATTCCTCAAGGAAAGAGGACAGAGGGACGGAGGGCACATAATGTTTTCTACTCGCGGTGTCAAAGAGAGGTCACCTTTTATGTCACAAGAAGGGTATTTTGTCTGATCCTACAGTTCTTTATTTAAATTTCTGTACGTTGCTAAATATAGAATGTTGATTTTATTGAACATTTTTGTTTGCATCGTCCAATTCTAGATAGTAAATAACTTTGCAGTCTTAATGAAAAATATTATGCGCCTTGGAATTTATTGTTTATTTTGATTTGTTTTTACCAGCCGCTCCGATAAAATATAATGTAAAAAAATATATGATTGGGGCTGTTGTTGAATTGTCTTACTTATTTGACGAAATGGGTATATCACGGGAATTTACGTTACATTTTTTGATAAGTTCTTATGTGCTTACTACTGTTTATATGCTTTATTATTTTTATTATAATTCAACAAGACTCTGATTAAAATCTAAAAACGATTGACATGTTTAGTAACTAACTAACGCCATAATTATAATGACATTTTTTTTGTGATTCTTTTCCCCTAAGAGATGACAGAGAATACCATTTTACCGTCTACAAAAAAACGTGGCAAACTCTACACATGACCTATTATCAAAAATAAGGAATTATTATTATAAACTTTATTTAATGAGTGAAAATAGATTAATAATATAGCTGTCGCAAAGTTTAAGATATATTTTAATATCTCTGTTTTCCTGCGAGTAATTAAAGTTGCTAACTAGGACACCACGCTGAGCAACGTGGATATCTTTTGTTTATATTGTTCTAAAATAGAAGACATGTAACAATATTGCGTACAAACTGGTGTTTCGTTAAAGTAGAATAAACCAATATTTCCTTAGAGATTCAGTGAACCAAAAACAATGTAAAATTTATATGTATGTACGGTCAATCCCAATTGTATACCTATACATGTATATTGTATAGGTTGACAAGAATGAGTTTCATATTAACTACTTTATAATTTATACATTTGTTTGTATCTACGTATTATTTGGGACTGACTGTGCATCGACCTGATTAATGTAAACTGTAGTTTGGAACTGTGTGGACAGTAGGTTATTTTGTACGACGGCAGTTGATGCAAAACTTTTATTTGGTATTGAAACTGTTTCAAGCATTAAGCTTTTCATACTGCAGCCAGGGCTTGGATTAACGGAGCTGAAGTGACACGAATGTCCCAATATTTTTATCACACGCCGTAATTATTATAATATGATACTTACAATTTACATATCAGACTCTA
Source organism: Manduca sexta (assembly GCF_014839805.1). NCBI lineage: Eukaryota > Metazoa > Arthropoda > Insecta > Lepidoptera > Sphingidae > Manduca > Manduca sexta. Next base: position 9,486,106 of record NC_051126.1, read on the forward strand.
ACATTTACTGATGATATGTTGTTTTAGTTCGAACACCTTATGTCCATTTGTATGTAGACATAGATGATTCTAGATTGCAAATTGTTTAATACCTGCTTTAGTTGAATTCGAAACGCAGCATCTGTGTCAGCTGGATTATAAAATGGCGTGAGTGAGAGTAGTAAAATTCTTAACATAGATTGAATGACGTTCAGCTGAAGTCAGTATCTGAACGAGCATAAAATTGTGCTCTAAATCCTTATTTTTGGAAATCCATTCCCCATAGCATTCAATCCAATCGGGCACACGGCTACTTAATATTAATAATTACTAATAATTTATTATGAGCATTTTCGATTTGTAAAATGTTTTGCAAATAAGCTACACGTCAATTACAAGTGAACACAATAATGGACTTGCATTGGCTGCCCGTTGTGTCAGTCAAACTGTCAAATTCAGGCGCTCCATGAAAATTAACCAACGCAAACAATTCCCTCGCAGCTACTGATTTAAATATGCCCGCATAATATCTTTCGATGGAAAAGGGACATCAGAAGCATCATCAAAACAATACCAAATAATCTGACTATTCTAAACCCAGAATATTCCAATAATTCTCCTACAATCATATTTTTTATTAGTTGAGCTTGTTAGACGGTTCGGCCACCTGCAACCGCGTGGGATTCCAATTTTTATATTATGCTCTATCTTAGATCAGTTTGAGACTACTAACATAAATGTCTGGTGGATAGATGTAAAAGTATAAGTTTATGCCTAAGACAGTTCTACAAAAATTTAAACCTTGACTGTATTTTCTTTACGACTTTGCTATATAACATTATCTTATCTTGTACAAGCGACCTTAACTATCTTTTTTTTCTTTTAATAAATCGTTGCTAAATATTGCAACTTGCAATTAAAGCCAGTTTCAGGAAGAAGTATAATTTAGGACTATCCATAATATTTAATTCCATAATAAAAATAGTCTTTTGAAAGGCACTGTAGATAAATTTTAGGCGTAATAACACTTCGTGTCGAATATTTAAAATTTATTTTTCATACCCTCAGGAACAAAGGCCGAACCTAGCTAGCGAAGTGTACAAATGCTTAAGCAAGTCACTTGGAGTTTGCTTTGATGTGGGTTAGAGAAGCGGTAAATGCGGGATTGGCGGAATTTCGTCTATCGTAAAAAATCAGCTGTTCTGCTTCGACTATATTACATAGTCTTTAATATTATTTGGTAGCTAGCTAACTTGATTTTTTGACATCAATTATCTATCATCTATATGTTCTTACATACAAAAATTGCGGATGTAAGTTGCTACTTCTAACACACGTAAAGGTACAAGTATTATAAAAGAATTTTCATTTATTTTTAGATTGAAGAAGCGTTTACGTATGGGAATTTATCAGTCATCAATGTATTATGTAATAGCTCTAAGACGCACAATTTAACTTTTCCAAAAAAACGAAAACTCGTTGCATCAGTAGCTCAGTGAGAACATTCGCGGGATTGATCCATTAACTTTACAACTACATAATTTTTTATTGTAAATTGGTAAGAAATCTTCAGCAAGAGGAAAATCTGTAAAGGTAGGTTAAATTACCCGAATATTGAAGATAGTGTGTAAAAAGATTAAAACATCCCTATCCTGATGTAACCCTTGCTCAATAATAGAACATCACGTCATAACATAATTATGATAAACCTAGCAATTATAGGTAATGTAATATATTGCGTAATTTATATCGCCCTTTGTTTATTTATATGTTCCTGTTAAAATAGTTAAAGCCTACAAAATTAATGATGTAACACTAGTAGATATCGAAATGGCTATTAACACCCGATATCCAATTAAACTTTGTTATTAATGTGTGTAGCAGAGTATACTGCGCAGGATATTTTGCAGTGCTGAATAGCGATATCGTTATTAACTCGTTGACAAGGGTAGACAGTCGGCCGTATATAACTTGCAGGTAATCTGTGTGGAAAGCTGAACTATCGATCCGTCATGATATTCGAATAATTTTCTGCAAACACGATGTTGAGTGTTTAAAAAAATATTGGAATTTATACGACATACACAAATAATCTCCTTGGTGCTAGCCGGTGACAGCCATGAAAAGGAGCTCGAGTTTATTGAAGAATTAAATAAAAATATTGGACTCAATGCGCTAACAGTTCTCTGATTGTTTTGTTTTCGGAATCGGAACGAAAGCTACTCTAATTCTAAACTGGAATTGAATGTAAGTATTTACGTAAGGCTGATTTTCAATCGACAGATAAAAGTATTTCAACAATAAATTATAACTTGACTAAATATAAAAGTGAGACAATTTGAACAACTTTATTCATGCGACTATCTTCATTAACTGGTTCGTGTTATACGTTATCATACGAATAAGTTTAGTTCATGATTGAAAAATTCACTTGAAGTAATATATTTTTCAGCGCAATGTTAATAATAAATAATTTTATAATTATAGTATTTAAGAAAACAAATAAATTTTGTGTAATTTGAAGTTATGACTTATGGCTAGAAGATAAATATTTATCGAAAACTTTTTCAAGAAGATTTTCAAATATTTCTTGTATCTAAGCATTCCACGCATTACTATTTTCTTTAAGATTTAATGAAAAAGTGATGGCTATCTCATACCGGAAATTCCGCGTATATTTTTCCTTGAAATAATTTCGCTTCCATTCCTTGGCATTTCCGCTCTATAATTAAATACACGTGTACAATCTGTTATCCTGAATCAATGGAGTATTATATTTCAGATTTATAAAATAATTTTCAATAGGGAAAGAAAGCCTTTGAAATCCTACGCAAATCTTTACAGTGTTAACTTCAAATAAGACGCTAATCTTTCTGAGATATCAAGTCGTTAATTTTAAAAAAGACAATTCTAAAAACGTTTTTGTAATTCACGTTAACTTTGTGAGGAAATTTAACTGTGATGTGTTTCATTCAGATCCCCTTAGGGGAGGGGGGACGGCTGGAGGGGAGGGTTCCGCAAATAATTTGGCACGATATCAAGCAATTCGTGCCGAACCGCTGTGGGCGCAACTTTAATTAAACCACCATTACGTAACTTCAACTGAGATTACGGACCGGTGTTTTGCGGACTACACCGCTGTGTGTGATTATCAAACTATAATGATGTTTGCAGTTTAATAACGCCTCGATGCCTACGAGTGATTTGTGCTGTGTTGGACCTTCACTGTTGTATATTACACATATACAGGATGGATTTTTTAGATGGGACAGCAAGGACAGTTACCATAACCGATGAAGGCACGAGAGAACCTTGTTAGGAAAATAGATAATTAAAACGTATTAGGGAACTAAACATTTTTTTTATTGCTGTGAATGACGAGACGAACTTGCCGTTCGCCTGATGGTAAGCGATATGCCAGCCCATAAATAGTAGAAACACCACCCAACACCTTGAAATACATAATATTGTTTGGTATTCCACTGCGCTTGCCATCCTGAGACGTGAGATGTTAAGTCTCATTATGTCCAGTAGTTACACTAGCTACAATGTCCTTCAAACCGGAACACAACAATGACTACATACTGTTGCTTGGCGGCAGAAATAGACATTGCGGTGGTACCTACCCAGGCGGACTCTCATATATGAAAGGCCTACTACCAGTCTGTGAAATTCACAAATAACAATTAATGTGTTTTTTACAAATGTCAGTTATTGTACTTACCAACTGTAAGTAGCCTAGAAACCATGTGATTTTTTTTAATACTCAATAACTTTTTTAAGTATTGTTTAAATTTGGAAGACAATGAATGATATTTGCTGATTAATCGACCCTAAATATAAAGTTCTGTTTAAATTAATAGATTTGCATTTCCTATAAATATATGAAGGTTTTTTTTACAATTTCTGGATTTAAAAGTCCTCAAACGTCTAACAATCCTTTTGTCTCTTGATCCTTATAACTAACAGGATAGATAGACATTTAAAAAAGTTTTTTTTATACTTGTCCTAGTTCCCTGTTGATTGCACTTTCATTTTTAATCTGTGCATGAAGATTTCTTAAAACAGTTTTTTTGTAGCTACGGCGGTTAAAGTATTACCCTTTCCTGTTCCATTTAAATATCCACCCTGTATATTACTGACTATTTTCTTAGTTAAACGTAGAATGCATACAGATTATAATCTTAGGGAGGGTAAAGAAAATACATTATTTTCATCAATAAAAGCCCTTGTTAAATAAACGTTTATAAAATAAACTTCCGCTGGTCTACTAAAGCAGCTAGCTTAGTGTGCAAATAAAAATGGCCGTTAAATATGTCATCAAAGTAAAATTTCTACACTTTTCATGTTTTTGTTTACTTTTTACTCAGTCCGGTTTATGGTTTATTTCTGCTTAGTATATTTTATGTTGGTTATTTTATAATGAAGTATTATTATATTAAGTATCGTAAGTTAGAAAAGAATTGTCTAAGACCTGCGATTCTTACAGAAAGTAATTGCCTCCATTATTGTTATTTTTTATGATAACATTAGGTAAATGTATTGTTATTTTTATGAGCAATGTTTTAAATGTAGACAAAATAAATCTCCATATCCAATATTGAAAAATCATTTGCATTTAATGAAAGTAAGTTGACATTATTGAAGTTAATAACTTATTCACATATTCCCAATTTAAATATACATTATACGATTTCTTCGTTGTTTATTGACGCAAAATATTTATGTAAACTTTATTATACAATAGCACAATAAATAATAGCATCCAACCGATTGATATTATAATACGTGAAAGAATTGAGTTTTGTAACGGAAAAATAGATGTATTCTGGTTTCGTTTCGCTGCTGTGAAATATAATACAAAAATATATATGCAAACAAAGTATGCGCGCAGAGATGCAATACAATCGTACAAAGATTGGATTCAAAATCTATGGAGAAGTTGAGTAAATCAGTTTTCAATATAGCATTTGTTATCGCTCTAAAATGTTTTGAAATTTTGTTCTGTTGTGTTGTGTTTGTTAGTTTGTTTCTTTGTCACGCGACAACAGAGTAATCGATGTTTTTTTTTAATATTATGAACGCTCACCACTAAAATCCAAACATTTATTCCATAAGTGCTATCTCTCTAATCGTCATAATATATCTTCTTAATAAATAACAATTCAGATATAACAACTATTAATTACCCCCACCTTATAATAATACGACGGCTATACCACGACCAGACATTCATTAACAGTATAGTAAGTTATAAATTGGACATCAGGACCAAATTCGTGCTTCAAAGTTTTTACCAATTAGTAATAAGTCGAAATATTTGAAATGTCAGTGTGACGATATGTCACGATTTCCTCAGATAATAATCCAAAAACAACATATTTACAGAAAATAATATGCTTATATGCGCATTAAAACGTGCGAATACGAAAAAAAGTAACACTAGTGTTTTGCTATTTCGCGGTAGATTGAGGAATTTTTTCATGAGTGCATAAGTTTCGTATGACAATCATCCCAATGTCCTCTCTATATAATCTTGAACTCTTTAACTAAGACTAAGTATTTGGGTACGTTCACACAACATCTTCAAGTTATTCCTACGTATGTATCTGGTACACGCGATAGCAAACGAAGTGTGTGGGCTAAAGTGTGGGTGTATGTATTGCTCTACTGGGAATTTCAGCGGAATACCTGCACAACCGAGTATTATTAGGCCATCGAGATATTCAATATTAAACCAGTTCTGTTGAATTTATTGCTCTGTATTCATAATGCGGTCTTATGTATTCAGCATTCGTCCGCAACGTGAAATTGAAAGCAGCTGTAATTTATAGGTAAATTAAAGCTCTGTTGGTTTGCATATTGGAAGCACTTAATAGTTCCTCTTATTAGTTATTTGAGTTAAAATTGAATTTGACTTCTGAAATCTATATCTATACTATTATATAAAGCTGAAGAGTTTGTTTGTTTGTTTGAACGCGCTTATCTCAGGAACTTCCGGCTCAAACTGAAAAATTCTTTTTGTGTTGGATAGCCCTTTGTTCCTGGAGTGCTATAGGCATATATCATCACGCTATAACCAATAGGAGCGGAGCAGTAATGGCTTATCTCAGGAACTATTGGTTCGAACTGAAAAATTCTTTTTACGTTGGATAGCCCTTTGTTCCTGGAGTGCTATAGGCTATATATCATTACGCTATGACCAATAGCAGCGGAGCAGTAATGAAACATGTTGCAAAAACGGAGAAAATTTATTAGTTTTGAGAGCTTCCGTTGCGTGCGCTACGTAAACGGTTAAAGTTATGTAACAATAATGTATGACGGTATTGTTCCTCTTAAAAAGTTCTACAAAAATATATTATAAAACAAAGTCCCCCGCTGCATCTGTCTGCCTGAACGTGTTAAACTCAAAAACTACCCAACGTATTTAGATGAAATTTGGTATGGAGACAGTTTGAGACCCTGGGAAGAATATAGGCTTCCAGCAAAATATATAGCGTGATTTTTATAACGGAAAACTTTAACCCGAAAAACTTTATAACGCGGGCGGAGCCGCGGGCAAAAGCTAGTGTTTTATAAATCAGAATGTTTGGGTCTAAGTTAACAAATTCAGTTCACCACCTTACTAAAAACGAATTTAAGTAATCAATTGGTATTAAATATATATTACGGAACAAGTACATCTTGATACATCCTGGCTTTTCAAAATAATACGGTGACTTTTCAATATATACGAATCTTTATGATGAAAAGTTGTTCACGAAAAAATTGGACATGACGTCGCGCTTTTAGAAATGTTGCGCACAAGTTTGATGAGATTTCCGTTGCTGTCGCGAAACTCACAAATTGGTTACATTTATTTCTGTAACATTTTCAGATCCTTGAAGCTACACGTCTTCAGATTCAAACTAAGTTTATAATAAACTTTATGTCTTATCTAAGTTTTTATCTATAGGCTCAGACGAACTCTCGCATAGGAGACCGACAACATAATATTTTAAATCAGCGTATATCTGATTAATGTAAGATATAAATACAGTTATTTTTTTAAAGTGTGTTTAAATATATCATAGTAATATAAGTATTACATTAAAAAGTTCAACGATAAATTAGTTTCTATGTTTCACTTATCCAGGTAAACCAATTTAGGTGAAATATGTTGATGAAATGAATCGTCGTCCGTCCGTCGAGTATGAGACGTTTATTTTCCTAAAATAGAATTTGATCATAGGTCAAGATTATGTAACAAATTTATAAATAGAATCATCATGTTGAGGGTTAAACATTATTAAAAATTGCTAGGCATATTGTCTAATAAATAATAATATTCATCTACAAAAAATTATATATAAAATAAAAATTATTAGTGCAATTTATAACCTACATTCAAGGCTAGTTAAACTTGTCAGTTGCTTCCAGAAGTGTCATTGTCATTAAAAAATGACTTTTAAACAAGTTAGTCCTGAGTTCTTGACTCACTAAGACACCTCGATTCCTTAGAGATAACGAAAGAACCATTCTTTTTATTTTCTTCTTTTATAACAGTTAATACTCGGCAAGTTTCTTTAATGCCAGCGCTACCTTATCTTTCTTTCAGTACTTCCAGCTCTTAACTTTACGGAGATATAACTAAGCTTAACTCGGAACGTTTAATTCAGTTAAATTCTAAAAAAAACACCAAGACCGTTGTTTAGCGAGGTTGTGCGCGACACAAATGGATTTCATTCTCTCTTGTAACGTTTGCTTTTAATTAAATTCTGCACTGTATCCCTTAGTGAAGGACCGTTGTAATTAATAAAACTTGGGTTACGTATCTCGGTCACTTTCTCCGCTTAAACTTATTGTTTGTATAGGTTCGTGTTCATACTTTGGTTTAGTTATCGTAATTATAATTTATAACCAACTTCCATTTGTAAATTGCCGCTTGTAGATAATTATTAGGGAAAGAGTAGGTACAAAAACCAATTACAATCTATGGGATGCTTTGTTATTTAAAGTAAAATTCTATTAGTCTGTCTAGTTGTGACTTCATCCTTATTTGCAATTAATTTTGTAAACGTTTTACTCTAATTAAAATAAAATTATTTTACAGATATTATCGCATTTTTTATATTATAACTTTCTCCTGACGTTTCGAAGACTTCGCAGCGTTCAATAGCCAAAACAATTAAAAATGTTGTAAAATTGTGAAATGTAGGTAGATATTTTAACTTTGACTTTTCGGACGACCCACACCTTAGTTTCCCCATGACCATGAAGACTCTAAAATCTTCGTAATTTCAAGAGCAAATTATAATATATTATTGCTTGTTTTGTATTGATTGATGTAATATGTAGTGCTGTTGGTGTGCCTTATTACAAATGAATACATAAATAAATAGTATAAAAAGCCGCGATAAAATCCGTAAAATAGTTTTATTTCAATGTTTGGTAACTACTTAATTGTGAATAAGTTAATTGCATGTTCGAGCGAGTACAATAAAGGTACAATTTGTAACGAATGTCTAGACATGACGTGTCCAATACGCATTGACGGCTTGTCATGCGAACGTGTACTGTGCCTGAAAATTAATTACATCATGTATAATTATAGTAATTATAATTAGTTATGCTCGTGCCCCTACCTGCGCTAATTTATTCGTTAACGGTTGTATATATATCCCGGGAGTGATCCCGGGATTAAAGTTGGTTTTAGCAATCAAGGATAATGTTTATTTATTCATTGGTTGCACTTCATACAAAATATGTGAAAATGGACTTTGTACCAGCGGCTTATTATTATTATTAATGGACGCAATGTTAGACTTCCTATTAGTGAAAAAAAAAACGGTAAAGTAGTTTTGTTTTATAGAAAGATTAATGAACCATAATTAAAACTGAAAAAATAATAGGGGATGAATTTCTAACAATTCCTTCTTAGTGCTTCGTGCTTCGTAGCGGTTTCATCAGTTAGTCACTCAATCAGTTTCTTTGAGTAAATACATTTATTGTAGTATATAGGTACATTGTTAAAGGGCCATTTGTATATCTCAGATTAAAGAAGACTTAAGTTTTATCATTATTTTTGATATAATACCTTTTTACTCATGAACGACATTAATATGTGTTTTAATAGAACTTGCATGGTTAAAACTTTTCAACGAGAATATAAATTCTATTTGAATGGAATTTTAAGACAGAAAAGTATATTGCACTCTATTTTTCCTCACAATATGCCGAGGGCCGAACTAAATTCACTGCAATATCTTCAAAATGGCAGCTACGTCCGATAGGTTTTACCTCGACCTGAGGTCAAAGCAATTTACTAGTCTGCGAATTTAATAACGTCAAATACTATCCAATAAATTGTCGACACCTGACCGCTCGGATAATCTTTCTTAGTTTTGTTGTTAACAGTTTTTTAGATTCAAAAGTTTGATCTTTTTATTTGGGATAGTAATTGTACTTATAAACAATGGGGTACATTAGGGTTTACAATATAATGAATAAATGAATGACACTTTTGTGTGCGTAATGTTTTGTTTATATTTGTTTTAAAAACAGTATTTGTGTTTGTAACAATGGGTTTACGTTATTGGAATTTTGCATCATACTTTTTCGTAGTTTTCTATCATCTATTGTTGATATGTTTGATAATATTTACTTGTGTAGATTGGGTTAGTTTTTGAATAGTTTATCTAAAGACAATCGTTGTTTTACTTTTAAATAACCTAAATATCTGTTCTGTTCTGACGTATACTCGATAATTTTTTTTATAACCAACAAGTAAATGCGCGGCACGATCCATAAATTTCATTAAATTAATTAGTTTTAAACAAAAAATACATAATTAAGTAGATCTATTGTTCTGTTTATGTTAAAACTGCTATAAAATGATCAACATTCTAGACTGATCCTAGGATCAGTCAGCAGTCTAGGTACGAAAAAGCGAAGGGTGGTGCGATTTGAATGAAAGAAACTGAAATTAAAAGCTTTCCGGAACAGATGGAGAGTTACGAATGCATAAAGAAAGTAAAAGTCTTTTGTTCGTTAGTAGTATAAAGTTTTTTGGACTACGTTTCGAATTCATAGTAAGTAGAGGCTTGGTTGAATTTATATTGATAAATTTTTTTGTATAAATTGGTAGGTAATGCAATTAAAATAGCTTTAGATAGGTGGTTTTTCGTAAAATTATAAGTCATACTTTGATGTAATAAGTGTATTGCTAATATTAATATCTGTTTTTATTGTATATATAAGAAGACATGTTACACCGTCCTGAATGAAGAGTGTATATGCATTATGATAATAAAGTATTTGAAGAAAAGATAAATTCTACACGTAAATTTAATATTTATTAAATTTGAAACTTATACGTTTGTGATTATATTTTCTTTCATTATACCATTAATAGTTGCTGAATTAATATCAGTCGAAATCTGAAAACCACCTAACATTATATCGATAGTAATTTATCAACATCAACATTAATTTAACGAGGATAAATCGTGGCGCATTGTTGAGCTCATTAAAACCTTTCAAAAGCAGCATTAAATTGCTAAATCAGAGTCGATCCAAACAAAATTGTAATATTCGTCGCAGAGTGAACGATGGCAGTAAGGAGAGGGTGGGGAGCGTCGACCGAGTGCTGGAGTGTACTCAAATGAAGTCTATAGGAAGGCAAAATTCCGAATAATGAACGCCGGCATCGAGGACACTCGATTTCACCCCGATGCCGTGTTGGCGAAACAATGACGTTCCAACTGGTACGGTTTTCTATCAACAATCTGTTAGTGTGGCACTATTCTAGTTTCAGCTCCTTTTTCCTTTAAAAAGGTTTCTTATCTGTTGTGTTGGCTCATTTGAACTGTATTCCTTTGTTTTCTATCAAGTGAGGCTCTATTTTTAAAATATATTATTATAGTTAAATGTTATTGAAAAGCGACTTGTTACTGGTATGATCAAACCGAGTGCAATACTAAATATTGTGAGGGGGCATCGATTAATAATAATAATATAATAATATCAGCCCTGTATTATATACTTGCCCACTGCTGAGCACGGGCCTCCTCTACTACTGAGAGGGATTAGGCCTTAGTCCACCACACTGGCCTAGTGCGGATTGGTAGACTTCACACACGTTCGAAATTCCTATAGAGAACTTCTCAGATGTGCAGGTTTCCTCACGATGTTTTCCTTCACCGTTAAAGCGAACGATAAATTCACAAAGAATACACACATGATTTTTAGAAAAGTCAGAGGTGTGTGCCCTTGGGATTTGAACCTGCGGACATTCGTCTCGGCAGTCCGTTCCACACTCAACTAGGCTATCGCCGCTTATTAAATCATCGCATCAAGCATCGATTAATTTTCCGAAAATATAACATAGTGTCGACAAGTACGTTAGTATTTTAAATGGCAAAATCGCTGTTTTCTTATTATACCGCATAGATATCGCATGTTGTAACTATAATTTTAAACAATCAAAGAATGACGTTTTAAATATATTTTAAACTATTATATGTGAATTGCATATTAACAAAGCAATCGCGGTTTCTATGACCAATAGTTGTGCAAGTAGCTTGCCATTAGTACTTGCACTGTATTCACTGTAAGATCAGTCTTGATTACTAACTAGCCTTTCCCAGATAGCGTCCATCACAACACAACAGCAATCAGTAGCTTCAAATTTGTTTACCACTCCTATTTATTTTTAATCTGACCATTTTTATTGGAAATCAAAGCTGCAACGCACGTATTAGTAGAACCTGATATTTAGAATGATATCGAAGCCAACTCTGAATTAAGTATGCGTTAGTATGTCCACGAGGGATGATGATGATTTAGTTATAGTACTATATGCATGTGGGATGTGTAGTATGTGTACAACGCATTATTTTGTTTTCTTTATGCAAAGTGGCCCCACTGCTCCTGATGGTAAGTGGAGTGGGGTCCAATAGACTCTCGATTGACGAGAGATGATTACCACTCGACAGTCGACCCAATTATGCCGGCTTATTGTGACCAGATACACACAGGCGGATCCCGGAATGCGACACATGTGGGCCACTATGGCGGGTTTTAACACCTAGTGTACGGTGCTCGGATATAAAATCCTACCATCAGCTGCCTTTAATACGACTTGTGTTCGCCGTGATGTTACAATGTCGTTTTGTAGTTAGTTCAAACGAATTACGTAAATGTAGCTTACAATTGTGTTTCATCCAGAATTAATTCATGCTCTAGTTAATTTGTTTTCATATCACGTTTGCGTTTACATAGTTTTATATGTGCTTTTATTGCAGGAAAATTATGTAACTATTCAGATGTAAATAATTTGTATGTGTCGCATCGTGAGCATATTTTTTATTTCTTTTTTACTCGACAAATTATTAGGTGTAAAGACATTGACCTATATATAAATAAATCGTATTCTATACTATACTTTATATAGTCACAATCACATATATAGTTCTTGTAAACATAAAAGGGGCATTAATCTAGGACAACACTGAAAAATAACACCTTTTTTTTACCATTTATAAACAAAGAAAATCTTGGTTATACATAAAAGCATTAAATAAATATTATAATATTAAATGGAACAAAGCAACGCAAACAGATTTACTGTAGGTACGATCAGCAACAAAAGTCGATGAACAGATACTAATTTACAAAACACCTGAACACTGAAACGGATCATAAATTACTTACCAAAGAAGAGTACAGATTAAGGTTATCATTTCAATATGGACACCAAAGTAAAGGATTGGCTGAAAAATTATGAAAAAGAAATTGACGTTTACGTTGAATCCTTCGAAGAGAATCTCCTGCCAGAATAATTTTGAATTTACACATTTGTTTCTTAAACCGGCCAGTGCTCTATAAAATAGGATGTTTACAATGTAACTAACCTATTCCTATTAATGTTATAATATTACTTACTAATATATTATGATGTTTTGCCCATACTTAAAAAAATATATAATTCTGGTTATTAACTTCAATATGTACTATTATATTAACCTGAAGAATTTGTTTGTTTGAATGCGCTAAACTCAGGAACTACTTAACTTATTTTGAAAATATTTCACTAATAGAAAGCTACATTACTCCTGAGTACTATAGGCTACTTTCTATCCCGGGTCAATATATAGCATGACTTTTGACCTTGAAAAACTTTTTCACGCGGGTGGAGCAGCGAGCCAAAGCTAATATGTTATAAAATAACAATTTAATTGATATTCTGGACTGTTGTATTAATTCGGCAATGTTTTGATAGTAAAAAACGCGGTGCGCTGCGTTCCGCGAGATGGGTGTATTGAAGCTTGATGGGTTCAATTAAATGAATAGGAAAAAAGCTTCTTTGTACTTATATAAAACAAAGAATGTGCTAATTTCAGCCACATTTGTATTTATTACGGATCATAAAAAGAATTCGCTAGTAATATTTGACATTCAATGGTTTGACTGCGTTCAGCTACTTTTGTAGTTCAATTATGACAAGTTATTTTGAATTTAATGTAATCAGTAACTTATGGTAAATGATAATGATTAGGAAATATTGGAAACAAATTATGTTCAACGACTTCTGTTGCTGACTGTACTTAAATCGTGAGATCAACCGTGAGCGATCTTGTTTGCTGTCACCCGCACCACGTTCGAACAAGCGGTAACACGTTCATGCTTTAATTTAATACTATAAATTAGTATTTAAACATGATAGAACATTTATATAGTAATAAATACAACAAACCTAATGATTTATTATGTTAATGCGAATGTTAAATATTCAAATAAAACTACTTTTCGGATTCGGAACTATTCATGCGAAAAATAGTTTTATTTTGATGTATAACAAACTTATTGGATTTTCCGATAAATCTGTATGCATCACGTACTACAAAAAGGGTTTTATTTTCTAGTTCCAGTGAATAGGCATGTGATGTCAACGCTATATTTTTTAAAAGTTTAAGTAAGATAAAGCTTGCTACAGCTTGTTAGTTTAATAATTATTTTTTAGTCTGTAAGGCAATTATGTGAAAAACTATGAATCAGTTTATCTTATTTGTTATGTACTAGTTATTAGTACAAAAAAGGAGTATCTAACTTTAAAAAACGAGCTATTCTAAGTCAGCTTCGATCAAATTGAACACAATGTTATTCCTCCGCGCGCTATTGTGTCTTTGTAACTTCATCATCAATCAAACGCCTAGCGATCAGTCCGATGACAAGTTTGGTCAAATCTTATATGATTTGAGGTATAGCTCATTTAGATTATTGGGGAATAATTCGCCGAATAACTTAGCGAATAAATATGATTATGAATTATTAGGGACGAATACACCCGAATAAGCTTACACACTTGTGTTCGTGAGTATTCGTCTATGTTCGGCAATTATCTAAATCAGTAATCACCGGTAAGATTTTAGTCAGCTGACTATAAAGACATTAAACAGTATAGTTAGTTATAGATCGGACATCGAGATCAATTTGTGCTCCAAAAGTTATTGCCAATTGGTAATAAGTCGTTGTCTTATTTGAAATGTCTGTGTGACAAGATGTCACAGCGTCCTTATATAGTAATACAAAAATAACATATTTACGGAAAATATGCTAACATACGCATTAAAAACGTGGAAATCACGATATGGACAAAATATGCCGTATTTTACAAGTTAAGTTAATTGGTGTTTTATTATTTTACGGTAGACTGAAAAATCATCGCATGATCGCAATTTTTGTATGAAAATCTTTTTAATGTCCGCACTATATTATTATAATCTTAGAATTCTTCGCCTATCTTTTTAATGTGTTCGAAGTTTAAAATGTTTTAAAATTGGCTATAATTATTTCAAAACAATTCTCAGTCTTTTAAGGTTTCAACGTATGTATACAAATAATATATACGAGTGCTTGTATCAGCAAAGCGAATAACCCCGTTTATTCTTGTTACCGAACTTGCCCCCGTTTTCAGGTTATTACTTTTACCAACAATCTACGAGAATATTGTACAAACCAAACTTTGTAGTTAGTGGAGTTTCGGGGAGCAATATGTGAGCATTATAAATTATTGCTTTGTAAAGCTGAACAATCTTCAACATACGATATACTGAGAAATACTATAGCCTCTTCAACAACTTCATAATTTATGTAATTTATATTATAAAACTTCGTTATTATTTAAATATTGGTGGAAAAATTGTGGGTAGTTTTAATAACAACTATACAAGGTCCGCTTGGACCTGACTTCAAACACATTTGTGTATGTAAATGTTGGATAAAAAAAACTGATTTATTTGTTTCTTCCTTTAACATTGACTTTAAATATGGTCTATAGCCTACTGAATCCAACACTCATGTGGGATTGGCGTAAGACTAGCTAGGGCCCTAGCTAAGAAGCTTTACTTCAATCGTTAACGCTAACGTTACGTATGGACATGGCATATCTTAGCGACAGACGTATAGATATAGAATGTTATTCCTATACATTTTTTTATTTTATATTCGCGTTGTCGATTATAGCAAGGCATCTTGGGAACAGCTTTTGATTAAGACTTGAAAATCGCTGCTCGCATCCCTGACTTTATTTCCTTAAATATCGAGATAATTTAAAATGAATACTGTATTTTAAAAATTCTGTTTTATGATTGCGGTAGTAAATAAATATATACATTACTGTGTTTTATGTATTGTGTACACGTGTATATATTTATAATTAATATGCTCTCCTAAAAAGTCTCCCCTATAGTCTATTAATAGTGAATAATATATCGAGCATGTTTTATTAAACTATGGAATCTCTTCCTAACCGTAAAGTTCAGTAATAATAAGCAATAAAATCTCGTACACAATATGCCCTATTTTTTTATTAATATGCATTTTATGTAGACTTTCCAAGTGCTCGTAAATTTTGCGCCACTTTCCGAACACACGTGATTGCAAGCAATTTATTGCGAATCTCCAATATTCCCGGATTTTCAATTAAGTAGCTTTAATTAAAGGGACAATTTATGGGAGGATGCGCTCCGAAGTGTAACGTTTCATCGTATCAAGTACTTTAGTACCGGAATCATAAATTTAATTTGCAACAAACTATTATAAGTTATTTTGAGTCATTCAATTTAATATTTTTATCTTGTGGTCTTAAATAGTCATCATCTTCATCAGCCATATGAAGTCCACTGATGAACATACTACTCCTAAAGATTCCCAGAATCTAATATTATATTGGTCTATTTATGATAGTTTTTAAAACTATAAGGAGACCAATTACTGCCATTTTTATTCAATTGTGGCTCAGTGGCCACAAACGTTATATTGCACCACAAATCAATAAATACCAAATGTGTACACTACAAGAGTAAATATTATCAGTTCAAAATAACCAAGATACACTGTTAATGAGCTATGTCGCATGCATCGATTGACATGGATCACTTCTCTTTGAAATACGAATCAGTCTACACAGCATAGGTCTTTTAATAGCTCTCACTGAACGTGTTTTGATTCATAAAGGATGTGTCACGTCTATTCAAGTGATTTTATACCCATTCGTAAATGAGACAATTACTTGTGTCATCAATCACACTACTGATAATATTTATTTGTGATTAATTTTATTGCAAGGAAATTACTTTTACAAATACTTCACTAAATAATAACACTAGTTTACACGGTTTTCATACCCCAGCTGAAAGTTGTTATTTTATTATTCATTTAGGTAGACTTATCCAGAAAAAATTATAAAAAAATTCTGTCACGTCTGTTTTAAGAAATATTTATCTACTTAATGGGAATACATAACTTTGGTATTAATACAAACAAAAATTAAAAATGATTAATTTTTGCCTTCTTTTTATAGTTATTTGAACCAGTTTCTCTTATAATGGACCAATAGTAATCCCCTAACATGTTTTCATCCCAAAATCCTTGATGTATTTTTCAGTAACTGATTTTTCAGTAACAGATATAAGGCTTTCGAATGTAAAATGGTCTTAGTATCAGACGGAACTTGGGCATTGTATACTTGTATAATACTACACTTTTTTTTATTATATGTCAATGTCTTCGTAACACGAAAGTAATAATCATTCTCATGATTACTAGGTTCTTTCCATAGTATTGGTGAACCAAATAGAAGGTGGACGTTTTCTCCTGATGACCTCTGGAGTAAGACGATTCTACAGCTTTCGTAAAACACATGAGCCGCCCACTTTTTGTCTTAATTGCCAACAGTAAATCCAAAATAATGAAGATATGCACTTTTAAACGAAA
The DNA here is from genome assembly GCF_014839805.1 of Manduca sexta. Taxonomy (NCBI): domain Eukaryota; kingdom Metazoa; phylum Arthropoda; class Insecta; order Lepidoptera; family Sphingidae; genus Manduca; species Manduca sexta. The sequence continues at coordinate 9,503,341 of NC_051126.1, forward strand.
TTACAACGGGTTTTCTTTTTTTTGATAATATAAATTGTTCACTAACATAACAAAAATAATTTGAACTTTGTTAACACTTTCTATTCAACATTTTAAATCAATCTGAAACAAGATAATTGTCGTTTGAAGCGAACGAATAAACAATAAATTGTCGTCTCCACGTTAGGTAGGTAAAAAAAACATTTGACTGCAGGAAGAAATTGTGACGTGATAGAATATTTCTGCTAACACTTTTAGGTTTAAGAAAGGTAGATCAACATATTTATTTCGGGGTATAAAAAAAAAGTTAAATTTTGTAACACACACACACAACATCACGCATTTTATCCCCGAAGGGGTATGCAGAGGCGCAACCATGGCACCCACTTTTCGCCAATTGTGTTCCGTCCCATGATGTGATAGGGGGCGAGCCTATCGCCATATCGGGCACAAATTCCAGACTCCGGGCTGATACTGAGCAGAAAAACCCAAATATCACTTTGCCCGACCTGGGATTCGAACCCAGGACCTCAGAGCGCTGCCGTACCGCGCATGCAGTACAACTACGCCACCGAGGCAGTCGAGGCAGTAAATTTTGTAAACTAGTGTATAATCAGTTTTATTAAAATTGTGAAATTGAAAATTTGCTCATATTTAATTTAATTGTTACCAGATAGAAAATGGACTTCCATGCGCTATCAAAGCTGTTATTATCTGCCCGACAGGATTATAGTTACAGGTCGATGTTACGTCCAGGTTGATTGTGTGCAGCGCACTTACTCGTGGACAATGTGGAGGGCTCTCGTATTGTTCCGCCCTTGCCTGCCGCTCTGTTGGTTGTTTATATCCACTATCCACGGTGTTTGTAACACAAAAGTCTCTTTAGTATCTTTGTTAGGTGATACGTTGTGGAGAAATGAGGTTTTTCGGCTAATTACAACAGATGCACGTGGTTTACTTTTACAGCATAAGGCAGTATTTGGTTATTCCAGTGTGTAATTTAAAATATATTATCACTAATGATGATAGAACCTAATATTTTAATGTTACAACAAACGAGTCTGCAGTCTACACAGTGCCAGTTCTACGAGTGGAAACTACATAGAAAACGTCGCAATATTTCACACTCTCTTAAATGTGTCTAGGACTAGACGTGTCTTAGATCTCTCTGAAACCCAAGCTCTGGTGTAATGTTGAGTTACATACTTTATCTTTTTAACTTCCTGTTACTACATTGTGCACGGAAATCTTTTCTGCGTTATTATTTTATGTATTATGGTTTTGATTTTTAGCGTTTTCCAAATGAAACCAAGAGGAAATGCCTGTCATTATTTGTAACAGAAATTGCGATCGAAAAATACTACTTAGTTCGATCATTGGAAACGATAGCCAATATTTGGCGATTATGCCTTCCGTTTTTTACACCTTACAATGAACAAGAGAATATTTTTTCGTTATTCAACACAGAGGACAAAAACCCGTATGAAAAATACAAAAAAAACAGCAAACTATGACAGAAAGAACTTCCAACTACACTGCAAATAAATGGCACCATTGACTTACACCAGCCTAGTTACTCACAGTGAAATAGCGCGCGCGACACCTGGCGCACAGCCCGCTGGAAATTTCGTTTTGAAAAAAACAAAAAAGCAATATCGACATGTTTACAAAGACCGCACGCTTCAAAACAAGGTTTAGATTTAAAATAGCGTTTTTTAATAACCATTGGGGAAGGCAGAAATAGACTATTAGGCGCGATGGTCGGACATAACTCAATTACTTCGATCCAGCGTGGCCAATTCAGCGCGGTGTCGTTTGCCCGCAAATACTGAATGTAGACATTAGATTATAACATTTTATGTTTAGTTTCATATATTTTAACGTTCTTTTTAATATCATTTTGGTCGATTAACAGGCGTTTTTATGATTGTACGTAATAATTTAAAATAATAGACTAGAATGTAACTTCACATTTCCGTTGCAAATGATGAAATGTTCACGTAAAATGAAAAAAAAATCTTTACCGTAATTGCTAGAATATAAGACGAAAAAATGTAGTTATCCTCGTTAATAAATATAACATAAATTCTTTGAAGTTACAAGAAGTCACATAAGATAGTTATAATATAAATTTGAAATTAAAAGGCATCTGGGATATTATTCGGCTTTTTTACCTTTTAAATATATTTGAACCTTATTATGATAACAGTGTAAGCGAAATTCTTTTATTTATGACGACTTCCACGCAGCCTTTTTTCTCGACAGTTAAAACGAATATGAGAAGGCCTATTTATTTATGAATTTAATTTATATGATCCTTTTTTGTCACAGAGAGCAGAAAAGGAATTGGATATACCTACATACGTTTAAAACACATCTTTGTCCTTTTTCGACATAATGGGAAAACAAGTCTAGACAGGGAGAAAGGAGGAAACAAGTAAAAATATTATAGAATTCAAAAAGACATTTTAAATTCAAATTCTTCGCGGAGATATTTCTGATGAGATTAGCATTTGGTCTCGGTGCATATAATGGCTAAGAGATTTTGTAATAGCATTATTTCATCGCAAAACTATGAAGAAATTTAGCAAATTACCTAATCTTACTCTTAGAACAAAATCCAACAGTTTAATCACAGACAGAAAAAAAGATTTTTTGAAATTAGCCAAGTGTGCTATTAATTTGTAATTTCGTTTCGATTTGAAAATACTGTGAGGCGATGTATATTCTTAAACTACTTGGAATTTAAAAATGTATTACTATATACTTACTAGTTAGTTGGCTATTTACCTTATGATAGAGAAATACCCACAAGTGTAATAAATACAAAAAAAAATCCCTCTAGTTCCCTCCCTAGTTTCTCCCACATTAGGTAAGTCGACCGCGTAAAGATTAGTTTTCTCAAGAGTGTGCACGTCACCTGTGTTACATGAGAACTTGGTGAAACTACGACAATTATGCAGTTGACAAGTCGCAGCAGTAGTATGATGAATGAAACTAAATCAACTTTTCATAGGTAATTCTTTCCTATGCTTCAGTTTTACGTAAACAGATTTCGTCGTCAGATTTTATATAAATAAATATATTTTACTATAAATGAATTTCCGAGCTGTAATTGAATTAACGTAAACCAAAGATGTGGTTTAATTAAATAACTAATCACAAAGTAAAAGGATGATTCATTACACGTTATAAAATAAATTTTACCCAAATTCGGCAGTCTCGAATTCAAGCTAAGACTTTAATTCTTTGAGTACAAGATTAATCAAGTCGGGGCCTACCGCCGCATTCCGGCAGTCGTTAGTAATCAGGTATATTCTTAATTTGAGCGAGGGGTCAAGTGGCAGAACAACAGGCGAGAGGCGCTGTTCGAAATGAAAGGGCCTGAAAAGGCTTGGAGGGTCCGCCAGCCGCACCGCTCCATTGTCGAGAGCCCTCCACGTGAATCGCACGGCTCGTTCATTTCAACGTGCACTCATGACATATCCGTTGGTGCATATGTTTTCGATTTATTTCAATAATTATTGTTACACCAGCAAATAGCGGTATTATGGGACTATGTTTATGTATGTTATGTTCAACTGTGATGCATGTAACAAATATAGGCCATTTGTCCGATGATAAGTAGACTGCAAATAAACAGAGGCAATTTTGCATTACAAAGCTTAAAACGCTGAATTGCGCAAGTCATTGCACATAAAATAAAATTTGGTTATTCTCGTACTAAAATAGACTGGAAATTGTTTCTTTTAATCTGTTTATATACATTAATTTTAAATCATCAGTTCCAAATTAAAAACCTTTTACCAAGTTCCCCAATTAAAAAATAAAACTATTCCACAGGTAACAGAGAGGACGCTAACAAAGAGCAAGCGTGTATATTACAAGGTATTGGGAGGCACATGTCCATTTTTGCCAGCTGCGTTACGAGCTGCAAAAGGTTTTAAAAAATTGGATGATTTAATTTCGGCCTTTGACAAACAAGTTAGCCTTTGTTTGTGAGTCGGTTTAAAGGTTAATTTGATTTCTGCGTAGTTTTAGAACATTCTTTTATAAATAGGTAGAGATTATTGATATTGTCTGGTAGAGATTGCTTTTAGCGATAGAACTACGCTTTGTAAAACATATAACAGTTATAAGTTATTAGAAAATTCTTCTCAGAATAGTGAACAATAACGAGTTGTCTTTCTATTTTTCCGATCTAGTGGATTTATTTGAGATGTCTTTTTTATGAACTCCGTAAATTGTTCGAAAAAGTTTTTATAGAGTTAGGATTTGTTTTGGATTATTTAACATCAGTATTCCAAATATAGTTATCATACGAAATTCATTAATTCATTTAATTTTTACGGTAATATAACGGTGAAGGAAAACATCGTGAGGAAACCTGCAGATCTGAGAAGTTCTCTATAGGAATTTCGAAGGTGTGTGAAGTCTACCAATCCGCACTAGGCCAGCGTGGTGGACTAGGGCCTAATCCCTCTCAGTAGTAGAGGAAGCCTATGCTCAGCAGTGGGCAAGTATATAATACAGGGCTGATATTATATTATTATTATATTATTATAATCAAAGATGTTTCTTGGAAATTTTTGTTTATTAAATGAAGCCGATGTTCAACTTTAAAGAATGTTATAGATTTAGTTCTACGAAGTAGTAATACTAATCTACTACAAAACTCAATTAGTTGATAAGCAATTTGTATAGACTAATAAATTATAACTGCGAAGGAAAACAGAGTAACATCGTTTGCCAGTTTCTTGATAATATCTTTGAAATAGTAGCGTCGCGTCGCTAATTCAGTTACAAGCTAATGGCTTCGTCCGACGGCCTGTGTACTAACAATTACTCGCATCACCGTTCCCTACCACATTAACTTGTCTTGAGAAAGCTCGTTTATACAAATACATTATTCATTCTTATTAATTTCATTAGAAGAGACTGTGACTTGAAAAACGGAGTAGAATGACAGCATCATACTTCGGGAGGCGTTTTAGGTTGTGTCGGAATAGTATTTCGTAGTAGAAATACATTGTAGGTTGTGTTTATTTAGCCGCCTTTGCATCGCGACTTTCTGATAAATTTCGTCTCAAAACGGACTCGTATATTTTTTATTATAAATAATTATTGTTGAAAATAATATATACGGTACTTATATCTATGTTGAATATTTTTATACAACATTAATTGAGCATTATATTATTCGTAACATGGTTTAATAAACGATTATTTAATTCCAATCTCCGTCTCATTAATTTACCTTTCATTATTCAACTGTTTTATTCATAAACATTACATTAAAATTGATTTATTACATTCATCGAGCAAACAATTTTAATTGAATTTGATTAATAGACCTCAAACTGGAATTTAATAGAACACAAGTAGTGTAAAATTATTGATGGAGATTCATATAATATTGATGAAACTGATAGAGCACACAGAGGCGTGGACTGGATGGTCATTAGCGAGCAGTTATCGAATCAGTAATAACTAGTAATAAGCGTCAACAATCGGAATTAAATTAGGAATTATCGAATTAAGAATAAATATTAGTACACATATATAATCCTTCGAGGATAAAGGCGTGATGTATTCATCACGCCTTTATCCTCGAAGGTGTAGGCAGAGGTACAAGGACACCCACTTTTCGCCTATGTATGCCGTCCCATTATGTAATAGGTGCCAAGCCTATCCCCATAGCAGGCACAAATTCCCACCTCCGATCTGGTACTGAACAGAAAAACCCAATATCACTTAGCCTGATGTGGATTCCAACCCGGAGCCTGAGAGCCGTGTCGTATCGTGCACGCAATACAACTACGCAACCGAGACATTCCTAAATATTAGTGTAATTTTATTATTCGAAATATTGAGTTGCCCTGGATTGCAATTTGTGCTGCTTGTAGTGACAGGCATGTCCCTCGTTACAGTGTATGATGGATATAAGCTAGGTGAAATGTGAGCGCACAATTTTGCGCCAAACTGTTCAAGGTGAAGAAATTGGATTATGTATGTTTTTTTTGGAGAGCTGCCTAGTTTATCACCGGGGTACCCTGCTAACGGAGTACAAGCCATCCCCCGGCTTAGCAACCACGGCAGTCCCTAGGAAGATTTAGTAGCGACCCACAACTATCTGGTCACAGGACCCGGGAGGAAGATGGGAGGGGATAGAGGAAAGGAAGAGAAGGCGAAGGAGAAGGAGCCCCCTCAGGATAGTTGTAAGGGAGAGGGAGGGGAAATGTTCGAGAACCTTTATAGGCCTCAATGTGTATTTAGCAAAAATGAGTTATACACATTGAACTGTGCGCCTAGGGTCGCGGCAAATGTACATATCCCCCGTGCATTTGGTGTGGAGACCAAGCGCACGGATTATGTATGTTGTAATCGTATTCATGGACTATGTATGATTATAAGAAAGTATTTTCTTAAGTGATTATTGTGGCAGTTGCAAAGCAACGGGTAAGAAAAACTTAACATATTAAATTACCGATGTTACGAAAACAAAATTAAAGCATTTGAATTCCTAGAAATCAGTTATGAATTTTATAACTTACAATGTAAAATATTCAAATAAATATGAAAACATGTGAATAGAATAGAATGTTTTCATAATGAAAACACAGACTAATTCCACTCGTCTGTCCTTTGCAACGCGAATACGCAACAAATTTAATTAGGCAAATAAGCATGTGCATAAATGCATGTTTGCTACAAAGGTCTGGCCACTGCATACCATATCGGTGGTAGTAGTACTTACTTAGTTAGTCTTGTTAATTATTTATAACATAATTAATGAAGAATCGAAACAATCCATAGGTATATTCATGATCATAAAATATTGTATTTTTCAAAATGGGAGATTAATAAGTAAAATACTAAAATGATAATTTAAACTCCGCCGCCTTTATGCAAGTCACAAGTGTTAAGGGCAGTTTGTATAATTGGTTGAGATTGCAGACGCGTCGTATGCACATTCAATTTTGAGTAAGCATAACTCAAGTAATTATAAATTTTCCTTTTCACTACAGTATTGAATAAGTTTGTTTGGCCACAGAGTTGTACTACCTCACCAGAGCTGCGTAAAGGCCATGAAAAATATAAAACTACATTAGCACTGACCTATCCAGTGTTTTCATATTAAACTTTAAATGTTGTTACTAGTGGCAACTACTTACTACTTATCGTGCCTGTTACCTCCAAGCGCGTGAATAACAAAACATATAAGTATAATAAATTCCTTTGTTCGTCATAACGTATGACTTTTTTAATTTATTAATTTTAAATTAATTAAAATTGTTGCAAATTCTCGCACTGAAATTTTTATTAATATTAACGAGGATACATCGTGGTCAAGAAGTTGTAATTTTATGTTATTGTATTGGATTATATTTTTTATATAGATTGGCGATTCATAACGTATGAAAAATATACAAAAATTAGTAAAAGAACGCCATGGTTTTTAATGTAGGTAATACATTTTAAATAGATAAATAAATAAAATCTTATAAAAAACGATAAAAATGTACATAAAGGAACGCCTCGCTTCGCAATCGATCTTTGGATACAATGACGGTTTCAAGTCCCTACGGATGTTGTTGGAGACAATATTACCGCCCAAAATTTGCCATTTCAGAACCAGGAACTGTTAAAAATTGTTTATTTTAAAAATAGATAAGCGGATTCATTGTTACAAGACATTTCCATCTGTGAAATTGAGAATATAGCACCAATACAATGGGTTCTGTTATTGGCTTATAATAGAATGATGACTGAAGGGGTTGTTACTCCTGTCGGTACGTAAATTATCTCTCGAATTCTGTAACATTATTTTTCAATATATATGTACAAAACGTTTGGATATTTTTGGAATATAGTTTCGGCAATACTTTAAAAACTTTGTTTTATCTAAAATTTTCGATAACTAGGCACAAAAATAATGGTTCCTAAAATAACGAGTACCAACAGATTCCGCTTACTAAACCAATGATATTACTTATAGAAAAATCATGGCTTCAATATAAATTCGCCCGTGGATGACTCATCAAAATACATTCATCGGGTTTTGCATGAGTTAACGAAAACGGACAAATATAATAGAAAAGCCACCATTTGATTTTTGCGTTTTGACCACCAAATAAATAAAATTTTATATATACATATATGAGGTATTCAAAACATTACCGTTTTTTAATTCCGCCACCGAAGTCGTTTCAAAAATCTCTCGAAATCAGGTTGTAGTTCTGAATGCAATTATAAATTCTTTTATAAAAAAAATCCTTCATCTATTTATACAACGCAAATAAACAAAGCAATCGTTTGCTAAATAAAATAAATTGCTTTCAAATCGTCGTGAAAGCTTGAGCTGCTAATTGCAGAGGAAAATTAAGGGCCGTAATTAAATCATATTGTAATGAGCCACTGGCTTTTTATATTGAAGGAGTTCTGCTATTACCAACTATTGTATTGTGTTTCTCTCTAATTAAAAAGTAATGCAAACACAAAAAATGTGTTAAACAAAGGGTTTTTTATTCACCGTTTAGGATACGATATTTATTATGTTCTCTTTAAACATTTACCCGTTGCATTACTAATTTATTACGTACATCCAATTTTAATATAAATGTAACTACACATTTAGTGGAAGCTTTGAGGTCTATTTTTAGAATATTGACTAAAAACATTTTTCTTTGAAATCCAACATAATTTATTGTAGTCGAAACGACCAATAAACAAATTATTATTTTAAAACAATGGATATAAACGTTCTAAAACATATAACAAATTATATATCTATATGCTTACCGTGTATGTCCTTTTCTATCTAATCTAGACGCTGCATACTATCGGGAACTAACGCTTGCCTTATCACAGGGCGAAGAAAATTGTATCTCTTTAAATTAGCTGATATTGCATGCCGTTTAACAAAGGCGGAATATTCAAATATGGTAATTAACCGACGGTAGGAGTGGTAGAGAACGAGCAAGCGAACTGGTTCGCGTCGCGCGGGGCACTGACCAAAGCCAGCCTGCGCCGCGCCGCCCTTCGCAAAGAACACGCGAAAACCTGAAGGATTGGACACGCGCAGAATAGTAAATAGGCACTGTTTATCTGTAACTACGGGTTTCGCATTGGGTTACACAAAGAACTGTGCCCAGCGCTTTAACCAAATATTTTTATTTTTCATATGTAGAGACGAAAGAAGGAAACGCGTTTCTTTTGACTTATCGCAATGTAGGTAAACAAGAGCGTCAAAAATTTTAAAAATATGATTGGAATTAATTAATAAGAACATTAACGCCTAAATAGACTGGAGTAAGTTAAAGTTAAGCCGTTACAGGTACAATTTTACATTATTTCTACTTAAATTCAAATTCAAATTGATGGATTCCACTTATTTATTTAAATATTGCAGGAATAACTCGAATAAAGAGCATAATATATTAGTTATACACCACATATAAGTGGGCTAGAAACATAATTTACAAAAAACATAAACTCTTTGGTTTTTTTAATAATTGAGGTACAACCACATTTCACATCCAATTCATTTGAAAGAAATGCACGATCTGCGTTAATTTTAATCTATATTTGTTGTCTCTCGGAGGGCAGGCGGATGTATTCGATACGACGCGTAGCTCCGGAAGCGTCCGCTGGCCCTTTGCGAACCTTTGTTTCACCTGAAAAATCCCCATTAACATTTTCCATCATCGAACCCTTTGCGCATTTGATTTTTTATTTCCTTTATAGCCGGAAGGCTATTTCCCTTACTTTTCTACTGTACGTATAGGTATATATTTATGTTTGTACGCAATAGGTGTGCAATCTTTCATGCAATAATATGTAGTCTAAAATTATTATTTCTAATTTATCTATTATGATAATATGCCAGTTCATGATGCTTATTCGGCGATAGCCTAGTTGGGTGTGGAACGGTCTGCCAAGACGAATGTCCGCAGGTTCAAATACCAAGGCCACACACCTCTGACTTTTCTAAAAAATCACGTGTGTATTCTTTGTGAATTTATCGTTCGCTTTAACGGTGAAGGAAAACATCGTGAGGAAACCTGCACATCCGAGAAGTTCTCTATAGGAATTTCGAAGGTGTGTGAAGTCTACCAATCCGCACTAGGCCAGCGTGGTGGACTAAGGCCTAATCCCTCTCAGTAGTAGAGGAGGCCCGTGCTCAGCAGTGGGCAAGTATATAATACAGGGCTGATATTATTATTATTATAATGATGCCTAATCGGAATAATCCAACGAGGCTGGACTAATAGTAACGAAATATTTGTTAATTAAAATGCAGTACTTCACGAAAAATTATATCTAAAGCCCATGTTGTATATAAAATAATCGATGCCAGTCGTTTTAAATAATAATCGTAGTGGAGGTATTGGCGTACAGATTGATTCATTTGTTCATAACTGTTGTCGCGATGAAAACTCTGCCATGCAAGTTCTGCAGTATTCCCGTAAATCAAAAATAATTTTGAGATTATATTTTTTAATAAACTGCATATGATTATTAATCTGTTTAATCATGTTAGCATTCGCATCGTCATGTATAATGTAACTCAATAAGGAGTAGTGATCATTCACAGTACAAAACGACTGCAGGTGCGAAACAAGTTTTATTAAATTTATTTAAATTAGGAGATGTTTCAAAATGATAAAATCTATAAATTTTCTAAAGAACATTAATTGTAAACTTCTTTGTACTATTTTTTTAAACTTTAACGCTTATATAGTCAGAATAAAAATTATTTCAACTCATAGCGGAGCATTTGAACTATCGACAATTGTTCCCAATTGCAACTTTCAATTATAATAAAATTGAGTGGACCAGCCGTGCTTTTATGTTACCCTATATTTTCCATGGGCAATATTTCTGGCCTTGTCTACACCCACACACGTGAGCGAGAGGTCATTACCTCGAGTGACCCGCAAGGGCTTTTCACAGTGAAATTAAAGGCTCACAGCCCGGGAAAGTTGGACAATAACTGTCAAACCATAATAAGAGGGGAGCCGAACGAGGCGAAGTTCAGGCGTCCTCCATTAATGTGAGTATTGATGAAAATGATGTAATTATGAAACTGTGTTACGTTATAATTATCTTTGTATAAATGTCTTAAATATTTAACTAATTTTTTTCTTCAATATTTATGGGAATCTATCATTTTTCATTTCCAATAGTAATAGATAAAGTTAAATTACACCTTTTTTTCTAATTTATACTTAGGTATTATTATGTATTTTTACGTCATGAAAAATACTCTTACCCATGACACTCATAATATGTTTATAAAACAGATTCGCAATAATACACATCAATGCGTCCATTTATCTGACGCCTGACCGAGATTTTTATCGCAGCATCCTCCCCAAGTAGGATTCCATTCCACACCCCGTCTACTGATACGATGTCGTCTCAACGCCGATCGATTTTGCAAGTTAGTTGAATTATTATTACGTATTCAAAACCTTCACAAGGCTTACATTTTGTATTTATTTACTATGCAGATAACATTTTAGTTTAACACGGCTATGAGCAAAAACGTTGAGAGTAAATAATTATACTCGGAATATCATTATTTTATGATTCTCTTTCATAATTAATTTATGATGCGTTTTTCTTTGTATACAATATGTGGATATTGTTAAAGTTATTTACTAAGCTAGAATATAGCTATTGTTTTCCGAGAAATACGCACGAGGAGGTTAATAAAATGTGTTGCGACGTTGTTGGCTACATTTTTATTATTCTGCTCTGAATGATACGTGCATTACAAAACGAGTTGTTTGTCTCTATCCTTTGTTATTGTAGTTAATGTTATACAATTACTATTTATTTCCTTTGTATTAGACTTATCTAATAAGTATAATACTTATATTACAATATATATTTCGAAGCTATCAAACATATGTACCTACATTTTCAGTGCTGGTCATTGGCGATAGCCGTTTCTCGGAGACTTTATGTAGTGAAGAAGATTCAAAGCTCTGCAGATTTCAGCTTTCCGGAGTCTTGATAAACGACGACGTCCCATGCCAACTTGTTTGTGGTGTCAAAACCCCTTAAATAAAGTCAGCTAGATTCAAGCGTTTTAGTTATTAGTATGGAAGGCAATTTTATATTGTGCGATTTTTATGCAGACATGGCATCCAGGATGTCGTAAAAATGTCATACACCAGCAATTTAAACGTAAATCGCTAATTGTTGAAGCTAGAGATAAGTTAAGTTGAAATCATGAATAACTTTTGTACTTCGTCTTGGTGGAACCGTTTATTTTTTAAAAAAATTTAAACTATTTTAGACAAAAATCATCCAATAAAACTCGCAATGTGCATCTGGAATTTAGAATATACTTATTAATTATTATAATACTATAATATAGTTAAACAAGTTAGCGGAGTTATGAAACTTCCTGATTGAAACTATATTTGAAGTTACTTATTAGTGAAACTCTGAGAGTAGGTATTAGTTTTAACAAGCTGTACCAAATCCTCTACTATAAACCCGAATAAACTAAAGTTGCAAATTAAACAGTAGCGGTCCATAGACAAACAGTCAGAAGTTTTTGATCATTACAAGGGTATGTTCACATAAGTGAACTCGCGTTGAAAGCTGGCATTAATGGCGTTGCTCGAAAATATTGTATTATGATGCGAAAGACGAATGAAAACTGTTATCCGACAATTTGGATATACATTTCCACTTGAGGAGAATGTGTTTTCTATAATCTTTAAGCTTAACAATCCATCTAATATTGATACATAAATAATTGAGGTCAGACATAAGGTTGATTTAAACCGCAACTAAAAACTTTAGTGCAGAAAGTACATAACTTGTTGCGCCGCCCAATTTTGTTAAATACTCTATTATGACAATACTTATAAAGTTTTAAAGGATTTGCCAGGCAATAAACATCGAGACCAATCGATAACCACGAGACAGAGCCAGCGAGACGAGGAGAGCCGTCGAAAAAACGACCATTAGTACAATGTACTTAGTCTGGCCATAAATACTGTTACACTTAATTATAAAAAAATATTACATTTGAATTTCGAATCTGTCATTTTTATACGATTGTTCATTGTGTTTTCTCATTTTGGCGCCAATACATTGTAAAATATTTTGCGATATTAAAATGGTGTGGGGTGATAAAGAGAACCGAATCGCTGTGATAGCATTACACAAAGTAGGTATGGAGCCAAATGCAATTTTTAAAACTCTCCATACACTTGGTATTAGTAAAATGTTTGTGTACCGGGCTATTAATAGGTACAATGAGACCTCCTCTGTTTGTGACAGAAAAGATCTGGCCGTCCACGTAGTGTTCGTACGAAAAAGGTGGTCAAAGCAGTAAGGGAAAGAATTCGAAGAAATCCTGTCCGAAAGCAAAAGATTTTATCTCGGGAAATGAAGATAGCACCTAGAACCATGTCGCGTATTTTAAAAGATGACTTAGGACTTGCAGCCTATAAGAGACGCACTGGCCATTTCTTAACTGATAATTTAAAGAAGAATAGGGTGGTAAAATCGAAACAACTACTGAAGCGGTACGCAAAGGGAGGTCACAGAAAAATTTTGTTTACGGATGAGAAAATTTTTACAATTGAGCAACATTTTAACAAACAAAATGACCGTATTTATGCTCAAAGCTCTAAGGAAGCTTCCCAATTAGTCGACAGAGTGCAACGTGGACATTATCCGACTTCAGTGATGGTTTGGTGGGGTGTTAGCTATGAAGGAGTGACTGAGCCATATTTTTGTGAAAAGGTATCAAAACATCGGCACAAGTGTATCAAGATACCATTCTTGAGAAGGTAGTTAAGCCCCTTAACATCACCATGTTCAATAACCAAGTATGGTCCTTCCAGCAAGACTCGGCGCCGGGTCATAAAGCTCGGTCCACGCAGTCTTGGTTGGAATCGAACGTTTCGGACTTCATCAGAGCTGAAGACTGGCCGTCGTCTAGTCCCGATCTTAATCCGCTGGATTATGATTTGTGGTCAGTTTTAGAGAGTACAGCTTGCTCTAAACGCCATGATAATTTGGAGTCCCTAAAACAATCTATACGATTGGCAGTGAAGAATTTTCCCATGGAAAGAGTGCGTGCTTCTATTGATAACTGGCCTCATCGTTTAAAGGACTGTATTGCAGCCAATGGAGACCACTTCGAATAAGCTTTTTATATTTTTAATTGTTTTATATTTATGTATTAAACTGACACACTGTAAAAGTAATAAATGTTATTTGCAGTTAACAATTTTCTTTTTTCTTTATTACAATATTTATGGCAAGACTAGGTATAAGTTAAATTGGATGCACGAAGTTGCAGCGAAACTTGGGGACTTCGCGTATCGTACTCGGATCCTAATTTTGATGGAGCTTCTTAAGGTGTCCGTGCGATGGGAGTTCACCCAAGCTATTTATGTGACTTTTTTAGATGCGTATTGGGATATCTTAATTATTATGGTGTATATATTAGAGGTGATTATGTAGGTACTCAATTAACGCAGAAAGTATGAGTGTGAAAAATGTAACCTAATACTTAAATGGTATACATTTTAATAGCATAATATTTTTTACTTATCAAAAATAATTCTCATTAAAAATACTACAGAAAACAAATGGGTCTACTTGTCTAAAGAATTTAGTATTAGTAGTTTAGAAAAAAGTATCATAGGTATACTCTATTAAATGGTGAAAAAAATTACTACCTTCACGAAAAAAGTTTTTAGACATCACTAATATATCTTTTAGATGTTAAGCTCTGTGACAATGGTATTTATTCGTCACTCCAAGAAATTAGATACATGTTTAATTTTTATCTTCCAAATTTAATGTGGGCATTATAAACCGTCACACTATTAAATGGTACCACACGTGTATTGTATAAAGAATTATAGGTGAAGTGCGCTCGATTTTAACGAGACAGGTGAGTGGAGCACACTTCTCCGCGCTCAACCCGCGTAAAAGCCTCTCTGCGCTGACGATGTTGCCAGCATAAAATTAATAAACACCTAGCAAGTAAGTAGTTCTCGCTTTTTTGTACCAGCCATCGACAAGGGCGCTGCATCTTAAGCCACGTCGACACATTTAGATTTACCTCTTAAGTATACACATTACTAACTATGTGCGACTTGTCATTTTAATTGTAACCTATGCTATGAGCCACATCAATACACATTGGAAGTCAAGAGAAGTCAAATTCAATCATAACTAACTAAACTAAATTTCGAACTATTTGTGAGCAGTGAGTTCAAAGATTTATTGAACTAGAAGCGAGTGCTAGCTCGTATTTACCCATAGTTTGTATGCAGTATGCTAGGTAGGTATAAAGTACGTTTTCGAAGAATACAAAATTAATACAATGTTTTCTTCGACGTTTGTTTTAATAATCTATAACATTTAACGGAAATGCGATGGATGGGAATTAAAACTTATATAAAGATTGAAAAAAGGAGAGTCTTATTTATTTAAGTGTTTCTTGGAGATGTTAGTAAGTGTTATATTTTCAATCACTTTCACAAAAAAAATAGCTAGAAGTTCATTGTGTCCGTTGTTAAAACAACAACTCCCAATAATTCATAAAATCTTTAGTTATATTACCTTCAAAGTGCGAAGCGTCGCGTAGCTTTAGAGCTCTACGCGTCCCGGATCCTAATTATGCTGCTATTACACTTTATTTGAATACCGACCAAAATCACAATAGCAGACGCTCAGCGCGGCAAGTATTATTAACATATGAATTTTTCATCAGGCGGTCTTGCTTATTTATAAGGTACTCGTATAAAGCTCAAATCCCCGCAATTCTACCCGCATGTTTATAAACGTATGAAAATAAATAAAATATAAGCAAAAAAGATATTTCTATACCTGGGCTATTCGGAGGCAATATATATATCTGGGAAATCGTAAACATAAAATTGAAATGGGAATCAAGAATAGTGACTTATAGAAACGATTTCATTGACTTCCGTTCATATCCATGTAGGTATGTATGTAGTTACATAAATTCGCTATAGTGCTCGTTGAAACTGATAAAATGCACTCGGCATTTATTTTGAATCACATCCTCAGACGAAATTGAACTCAGGAGCACTGAATCAAAATTTGAACGTTGCAACCGCTATTCTATACTATTATATAAAGCTGAAGAGTTTGTTTGTTTGTTTGTTTGAACGCGCTAATCTCAGGAACTACCAGTCCAAACTGAAAAATTCTTTTTGCTTTGGATAGCCCTTTATTCGTGGAGTGCTATAGGCTATATATCATCACGCTACACCCAATAGGAGCGGAGCAGTAATGGCTAATCTCAGGAACTACCGGTCCAAATTGAAAAATTCTTTTTGCTTTGGATAGCCCTTTATTCGTGGAGTGCTATAGGCTATATATCATCACGCTACACCCAATAGGAGCGGAGCAGTAATGGCTAATCTCAGGAACTACCGGTCCAAATTGAAAAATTATTTTTGCGTTGGATAGCCCTTTGTTCATGGAGTGCTCTAGGCTATATATCATCACGCTATACCCAATAGGAGCGGAGCAGTAATGGCTAATCTTAAGAACTACCGGTCCAAACTGAAAAAATATTTTTGCGTTGGATAGCCTTTTGTTTGTGGAGTGCTATATGCTATATATAATCACGCTATGACCAATAGGAGCGGAGCAGTAATGAAACATGTTGCAAAAACGGGGAAAATTGATTAGTTTTGAGAGCTTCCGTTGCGTGCGCTGCATAAACAGTTAAAGTTATGCAACAATGATGTATGACGGAATTGTTCCTCTTAAAAAGTTCTACAAAAATATATTATAAAACAAAGTCCCCGCTGCATCCGACTGCCTGAACGTGTTAAACTCAAAAACTACCCAACATATTAAGATGAAATTTGGTATGGAGACAGTTTAAGACCCTGGGAAGAACATAGGCTCCCGGGAAAATATATAGCGTGACTTTTATAACGGAATACTTTAGCCCGAAAAACTTTGTAACGCGGGCGGAGCCGCGGGCAAAAGCTAGTAAGTTATATATTTCAAGTGGTATTCTATCCTTACATATTATGTTGTCATTTACAAAAACTTAAATGAGAGGAATAATTATAGTATTGATATAATTATAACATAATATTCTATAAAAATTATGAACAAAAAATACAATGAAATAATCAATAAAAAAGTGAAAGTACAAAATTTTATTAAAGGTATGAAAAGGGCGAACAATCTATGCCGAATTCATAGTATTTCTAACAACGACACATAATTAACCTTGAGCAAGTTTTTAGTAGTTATTGGCAAAGTTACAGTGTCACCTTGTCTTTACAACTTTCGGGACATTAGAAAACCATTAGAGTTACTTTATATTCTAGGTTTTGATTGTTGAATGGGACATGTGGCTGTATGATTTATTACTAACTAGATGTAGTGTTAAGGCTTTCGCAGGCTATGGCCAATGTTATAAATATAAAATAAATATTTATTATGTTCATTATTTTGTCTATGATTTTTAATTTTACATAATTAGACACAACGAAAATAATAAATATTATTACACGGTTCGGTTTTAGCTATTAATTATAATTTATGTTCATTGTAATAACTTTTTACTGACTAATAAGCAAATCACGATATCCGGCAAGGATTATGTTACCACGTTTTCATATTTCGCAACTATTATATATTACAAAAACAGATCATTTTCCTTTTATATGATGCTGTAACCGAAGAAAGCCCGGTTTCGTAGATCTAGGTTTTTTTTGTCGTAGATTAAAAAGTGTTCTTTTATCATTACATTTTATAATATGTAGTTATATGTTTCAAATTATTCAAAGGTTATACGCACATTTTTTAATTAGGTGGGCCTTCCACAGTTTCATTACGTTATAATTTACATGCGATTATGGACATATAACTTATGTCTGTAACAAAAACACATTTATGTTGCAGTATCCAATAGATTAATGGAAACATCTATCTCACTACGATGACGGTGCATGTCCTACATCAAACAGTATTGTTCCTTGTCCCATACAACGTCATTCAATAGAGTGGACAAGAGGATAGTCAAAGGATTTACTGCATTATTTCAATTCCCTTGATGCAAGTCTATTAATATTATAAGTATTAATAGATTTTTACTATACTATTGTTTCTATCAATACTCGGCAGATGACGTTAAGTTAAAAGTTATAAAATTATGCAATCAGTAATACAGATAGAGCTATGGGTACATAGGTACATACAATACTAATAATTTTACATTATTTTAGTAATTAAAGATATTGAAAACTAGAACACTATGGATATGTGTTACTGAAATCTTAAACAAACCGGCATAATCCTTGCGATCGTCGAACGATACAATGTCTCTCGATCGTCAACATTCTTTGGATTATTTTAAAGGTAAGTTAACTTCTAACTTTACCAAGCTAGGATAAAAACGAAGATCTGGAAACAAAATATGAAAACAAAAAGTACGTAATTGAATCGAGACTATCTTATTTAACATTAAGTACATGTTATAATATAAATCCTCAAAGAAATAAATTATATTTTCCAGCAAGAAAACGTTGTCTCCAAAAAGCCATCCCATTCAGCGGTGATATTAAAAACGCCAACCGCGATGGGCGGCGGCAAAGCTAGCAAACGAGAATTGATTAGCTGTCAGGCGGTACCATGTCCCTACTTACGTTGTGGCCTTGGAAACCGCATAAAATATAAGAGCAATCTTTTACGTTTAGCAAGATATGTGACTTGTTTATATAGTGAATAGTGGTAGCTTAAACATATGGTAAGGATGGTAATTAAATGGTTTTGGAAATGTTTGCACTGATGAAGTTTAAGTTCATATATCCGTTGAAAACCAAAAGACTAGCCAGTGTTATTATAATATTCCTAATATTTCAGCAAAAGAAAGCAAACCATAGATTAGTTATATATAATACGTTTAGCTGATGGTGAAAGTAGATGCTGGTAAAATTAAACTCCAGGTTAAATATACTATTTGTGAATTTATCTACTTAATATGTACTAACAACAAAAAAAAAAGATTTTTATTTGTTTGTTAAGCATTTCAATATTTTCAATTAATATTAAGTTTATTCTATTTTCATAAAATTTAATGGTTATATAACAAAACTCAGACAAGCTCGCTTATTTAAGTTAACGTTCGCTTATTTCACGGCCACGCCTCACAGATTGTTGTTCGGGAGCTTTTACGCGAACAAGCTTCGTTGTCAATCCATCTCGCGATATCATGCAATTACGTTAAAATTCGACAATAATGCAATTAAATAACACTGCTCAAACTGAGATGCTTCCTGACAATTGAAATGCGGTATAATAGTGATTAATCAATCAAAACGAACATGAATGAATTGGCAGATTAAATTAATTTAACTGATTATGCAGAGATGAATTCATATTGTTTATTCTTAGTACAATGAAGGAGAAAATTGTTATACGTCTATGGCTGCATCCTCGAAGAGGCCTTTCAAATAACCAAAACAATTAATATAACTATAAAGGCGTGAAAGATGCTCTTTTCTAATAAGTTGCATTTCTACATATATATAAAAACGAAAAAATGAAACGAAGACAATCGGCAATATGTATATATATTAATCCATTGTTAATTATTATTGATACAACACTATATAAAACATATATAAGTATGTAAATCAATATACCATCAAAGGCTCGTAAAAATGTAGACAGCGCAGTGTGCAGTAAAGTAGAGTGCACGGAAACTTCGCAGCGAAAAGCGTTAAAGGAGACATGACAAGAGTCGTTAAGACTTGCTGTAGATGTTTTTATTTTGAGATTAGACATTAAACTAGCCGTAGTTAAACTTTCAAACCGCACGCACTATTATGTTATCATTTCTGGAGAGCATGATTTTTTTTTCGGGCACTACAAAGTGACCCGCTGCACCTGATGGTAAATGGAGTGGGGTCCAATAGAATGGCGACTGACGATCGATGATTATACCTTGGCAGTCAACACAATTATGCCGGCCTAGAACAGGATATACAGTGGATATAATAATTTACATACTCAATGGTGGTTCTTCCGAATGGTTGAGTCCGAATAATGATAATAGTTGACTAAAAACTTTATTGTGGTTTGTCAGTCAACTGGTTACTTGAATGGTAATAATATAAAATAGGCATATAAAACAATGTACGTGTTTAATTTCACAATAACTATAGTTAAAACTTTATGTATAAGTAGAAAATTGTTTCAATATACTTTTCTTCATAAATATTAAAACACAGATTTCAATCTAATCAAACTATCAATACACGACCTTCATTATTCTGAATATAACTATTACTTTGAAATCGTGGTAAATGAGCACCTGTTCAATAGTATAACTTTATATTTAATATGATTGGAATCAGCGTCACTTCACATTTCCACTGCTTGAATCATTGTGTTTTATTATTTCTCAGAAGGGGTGGCATCAACCCTGAAACTGTATAGGTTGGTTATGAATCATTGTGAGTCAGCGTTTCAGTATTACGTTTTATCATGATGATGCCAGGGCTGTCCTAAAGTATTCTTTTTACACACGTAACTTACTAAATAATTTCCATTGACTGCACTTTAGATTGTTTCTTTCTCTACACATCTAAGAATTAAAATTTGTCCCTCTTCCTTCTTTATATGACTATTAATTTTAGTTTTACTATCGAAATAATATAATTTCCTGTCATACGCATTACGCATTTAGCGTAGTATCTTTTAAGAACTTAAATACAGATACCACTAAAATTTCTAATTATTACAGTCATAATAATCATTACGATCTTTGATAAACAAATATAATTATTCTCGATGTTTATTTAAGTAACGTTAAAAGCAATACATTCAGCGGCGCACGCACGTGTAAAAAATGCATGAGTATAAAGGTTGCTCCGCCATCTTCGCTAAAAGGCAATATCGTGCGCTCGCGGTGCGACGCTAATTAATGAAGGGGCTTTAAACAAAAAGCTTTTCTCGTGGCTATAACATGTGCCAATATGCTATTTATAATGTTTTGGTAAATTAAATTTAAGTATGTAATTTTAGTGCCTTTTCCAAAGTGTAACTAAATTCAACCTTTTACTAGCGATTCAAATAGTGCAAGAGTCTCAAAATCCTAAAAAAATGGTTACAAATATATATTTTAGTCGAAAAATGTGATATGCAATAAGGTCTGACAGAGGAATCTAAAATTTATTAAGACAAAATAATACTGTTATAAAAAAATATTTCTAAATATGTTGCTAAAAATATACCCACTTTTATAACGCGCCCTTTAAATATTTAAACAAAGAGAAGCCCGCAGCTGCCTCGGATAACGTAAAAATCTAAAAAGATTTTCTTTCAAGTTACATAAAGTTTAAGTGTCTTATTCAACGGATCAATAGCGTTTACGTTGCTTAGCATAGTTTAGAAACGATTTTATTTCTTTCTGAATTGGATTCTGACATTTGCAAGCGATGGGTGCCTGGTATTCATGATGAATGTTTTATGAATTTGATTGTTAGTCATCTAATACTTACAAACGCGAGTTGTTCCAATCTTTAATTTAGTTGATCGGTATTTGAATTACATAATAAGGTATTTAATATATCTGATTCACAGAGACAGAGTCACACACACAGAGTCTGTTTTGGTAATAGATAGGTACGACTGAATATTACAAAATGTTTTTTTTATATGTTTATCACTTTCAACAAAATTGCTGTTGTTGCGGACACCAGACACAAAGATGGATACGGAAGTGTAGCCATACACGTAAAAGATATTATCGTCGTCATTTTCCTTGGGCTTCACTTACCGCCAGGTGCCGACTTAATAAAAAAATACATTTTTCACCTATTACAATACCTAATAATACTGTTTTGTCTACCGCGCGTAAATGCATCAAAAAAGGGCAATATTACCTAATTATAATTGAAGTAGCTAATACCTTAATACTACGATTGCTTAAATTAAACTTACTAGATTATAAGCAAACAACAAAGTCAGTCTATACTTTAGGTTACCTAACGCTGATGAAATAGATCGTATTCAGATCTGTACATTTTCTTTCTAAGAACTGATTGTTTCTGATCATACAAAATGAAAATAACAATTTATTATATATAATTTCTCTACACGTTACCTGGAACTTGCTACGAGGAAAATCTATTGTCGTATCAGATTTATATGTACTAGAGATATTGATGTTACGGACGAGTACCGAGAAATACAAATTGTGTATCGACAAGTATATCACTTCCTCAAGCAGAAGGAGCACCTTGTTAGTGAGTTTACCTCGAAAATACGTTATAATGTATTTATATATATTTATAACGTGTACATGCAGGGCAAGATTTTGTTTTCGTTTATTTGTAAATTGCAAAAAAGAAAAGTATAATAAATAAAATAAATATAATAATATAACCTAACATTAGTCAACAAAATAAATAATGATAATATTGTTTGTTTTAAGCAAACTAGTTTTATAACATAACGTAGGTACATAAATACTTGAAAACGCTTAAATAACGTCGAACTATAATACCCTGCCTTATTTAGTTCAGCAAAATAAATAGTGCTTACGAACATACCTTTATTCTATTCATGCTGGCAGTAGATCGAAATACCCGTGTTTGAACGGGCTAATCGAAGCCACTATTGGATAGGTTTAGACGCAATTTCAATCGTTCGTTAAATGTTCCCCGGTTGAGGATTTGAAAGCATTCCTTGTGGGTCTAAAATAAGAACACGAATTTAAAAGCGTGCATGGAAAGCCGTACGCTGAATGTTATGGATTTTGTGGGGAATTGAACCAGATGTATTATGTATTACATGATATATCTCGTTTATGTTTGTTACTACGTAAAACGTACCAGAAATTGTTATAAATTATTTACAAATATTTACTGTTGGTACTCTTATATTAATGTCCGTGTTTATTTTATTCCTATAGACAAAGAACAAAAAGTTTTAATTATGCAGTTCAAAGAAAATAATTAATGCATGTCTTACTTTGTCATCTTATCCTTTTGCGTGATAATGATGCATAACATTTAAGAGTTGAATATTTATAAAAGTACAAATAAACACTCATGCTGTAGTATGTAATTAAGTCATCTAATGGTCACTGCTCCACACCGCGTATGAACACAAAACCAGGAGACTGCTAGGCGGATGGTGTATATTTGAGGTAGAGGAATGGGAATAGGGATGAAGGTATATTGGGCTGTCAGAGATCTTATTGGCCAAAGCTGCCACTTCACGCGGCACACCAAGGCATTCGCACTAACAAGCCGAGACATGTTGTGGGCAAATCGAGATACCTAGTAGCCCCTTAATTGCCAAAAATGAAATTTAGAAAGTAAGTTAAAACGATCCGTCCTCGATAAAAAGCTAAAGAGACTACAAATAAGGTTAATGCTAAGGGTTCACATCTGCAATAATCTTTGCGTGTGTCTACATTAATACTCTATATTTGGGTTGCTTTGTTTGCTATTGCTTTTTACCTATATGTTTTGCTTTAATAATGTAACGATACCGATACAAAGTTACATTGAAAAATGATATAATTGTTAGAAAAAATCAATAAAGTTCAAAGCAAGGACAAATAAACACGAGCCAATCTACAATTCTTTTCGACGGTCGTTCGTTTGATCTCACTAGAATTTTAAATCCCTTACTCCATAATTGTTTTAGCTAGGAGAAATAAGATTTCCGATGGGGGAATAATTCAAAACATCTTCAGGATCATAAGCTAACGAAATTAAATTCCAACCAGGCGTTTCGTTTAGCGAGATAATAAAAAATCTGCAAAGAGAAAGAGTGGAATGTACATGCGAGTGTTTCGCACAAAAATATTATTTTACTGCAATAATTTGACAAACTGAAGAAAATAAAAATACGTAATCTTTCAAAGTAGGGTCGTGAATTATGGAAATTAATGATCCAATCGGCTGACCGATAAATATAATTTAAAAACTTAAAAATCATGTTAAACAAGTTTTTTAAAACGAAGTTAAGGATTAAGGCGCTGCTTTTATTCGGATTAAAGAATAATAACTAACTCACCTATAACCGTATAAAAAAAGACATAAAATATTAAAAACGTTATTGTACAAATGTACCTACTTTACTGTTTATACACTGAACCCTAAAAAATGTCCTCACGGCGCACGAAAATTCGCGGAAATCCAATCAAGTCGTGGCGTTTCTTTGATAAACTCTTTTGTGATTGGGTTATCTTGGCGTTTCTGTGATCTTACGCTGTATATACAGCGGTAATTATAAGCCTTTGATAATACAGTTTTGTATTTCATAATAAATATGTAACATGATAAATGAGGTAAGTAAGCAAAATGTTCGCCACTCATCACGTCCGGAGAGTAAATAAATCAGGACGAACGTGGGGCACCCCAAATGTAGCGCTAATGACGTAATTTATAGATGTACATCTGCACCATGCTTTATGGAAAAGTAGAGCAAATCCTTTGTTCGCCTACAAATGATTTTTAAATGATGTAAGGTATGGAATGTACCTTATATTTATAACCTACACAACTAATAATGGGAGATATTCTATAACAAATAGCAATGACTTTGTTTGAAATACAATTTAAAGTTTCTAGATTGTTTTTCAAACAGACACTAAGCTGTTATTCGCTACTATTCACGTTGAAATTAGAAGAAGTAATTTAAAATGTCAATTTAGCGCCATATAAGTCAGCAATTGCATGTTTCGCAAACCCCATAACATTCGCGCACAATCTTGTAATTTCGCAGCGTTTATGAACCAATTGGAATTTGTGACAAAGCCATTATTAGCTGTGTTGTGCAGCCTGCAAGATGCGCCCGGCAAGCAACGTCAATCGATGTGGTTGCCATGGCAACGTCCGCCACTCCGTAACCAGACGACAACGCTTTTATATTCGACTACCGGCCTCTTGGTCTCATTTAAACCTGAAACATGACGAAATAAGTTTGAAAACACGGAAAAGGAGGATGAAATTTTACCCGCAGCACTGCAAATGTTTCAGAACGGAAAAGTCTACGTACCTATTGTCGATAAAATTTTGCAGGGTGTTATTAAAATTGCAACTACTTTCATGAGATAATTATGAATTAAAGTTCCAAAAGTGATATTTAATATTATCATTAACTATAATAACTAATCAATACTTGAAAATAGTATGGCAAATTTTTATGAAATATTTTGAATATTATTGTAATAGGTATCTACTAAATCAAATGATTAAGCAATTTTACTTTCCTAATACTAAAATGGCCTTTTCAACCCGTTAGGCCGACTGGATCAGAGAGCATTACAATACTAACGCTCTGTACGCTCCCCGTGCAATCATAAACAATAAAAGAAGGCTATCCATCGTCTGTCTGCTTTTTCATAAAACGCAACACACCTTGTTTCATTTTTATTTCATGGCTGTTTCCCGATGTTCTTTTACCGTGAAACCTTGAATAATCTTTATAATCTAGCTTACACTATTGCTATTGAAAAAGAAATAATATTAGTAATTAATGTGACACTGAGCGTTGGTATCATACATTTATATTTATTGTTATAATAATGGAAGACATTGTTGTTATCATGTTTCTAGAACAAAGTTACAATAAACCTCAAATTACTTTAATGGAGAGGTCAAATGGAAGCTTAAAAATGTTGTATCGCAGGTAAACGTGAGAGTTGCCGTTAAATTAATCTTACCGACATTATAATGGCCATTTAAAGTAAGCCGCTTAGCATTCAGAGCTCAAGCTCAGACTACATTTTGCAAATTGTGTCACACCTGAGGGCGTGACTCTCGGGATCTACTAAACAATTTACATATTTTACGTACAAAATGGAGCCCAGCTCATGAAAACTTCCTTTATCCGGCATCCTTATTCGGTAACTTTATCTATCGTGTCGGATGACTTTCTCGACAATTGTTTTGTATACAATTTAATTTCACTGTATAATTGGGGCATAATTAGAAAATTATGTAATGCTATCTATGCTGGAGTTTATTGATAATTTTTATAGAAAACAATATGTGTGAATTTCATTTGAATAACAATAATACTAAATTTGTTTTGTATAAAATTATATAGCTTAAAAGATGAAGCGATAGAAAATTCATTCCATTATAAATACCTATTTAGGACATTTCAATAAACATTGGAAGATCAAATCTGTACTACAAAGGAGACTCTCAGAACGGGTATCGACCTCTCACTCCAGTCTCCACTAGGTACGAGTATATTTCAAGAGGTTGTTTGTGAATAACTTATCAGATTTTTAACCTTTGTTATTTCGAAATCTCGTGAACTCAGAATAAGCCTCTCACCCGTTGTATAGATCGGGATTAACGGCCTTCATAAATTATTAATATAATTTTCATCTCAAAACAAATTGTAATATATTAAAAATTCTTTAAAATAAATGAATATAATTAACATCTTTGTCGTTTGCTGCTTAGGATTAAGGTGTACGTATTGTAAAATGTAACATTTTCGATTAGATAGATTATGTTTATTAATATTACTTTAATGAGGATCTACAATTATAACGCAGTTAATAATTACCTGATCACGTCTCACTTATAGCATGATAGGATGGATGAAAACTCGATGTGATGTGCGCCTATACCTTATTATATAAAGGCATGAGATATACTTATGTTTAATGTTATTCAAATAAAACCTACATCATTAAAAGTATTAATATCGAATTCAATCAGAAATCGAAAACTTTCCTCAAATTACGAATACAAACACAAATATTCGTACATGCGGAAATTAAATGTGGCTTCTTTATAATTTAATACTCGACCGAGAGCCCTTATAAGCGGAAACCACGGAGCGGAAATTGAGGGAATTATGCACGAAAAGTGCTTCGTGATAACAGCCGTGGAAGATACGCAGATCCAAACCAAAATAGAGCATAATATGACAGTTGATTAATTGCATAATAAATATGTTTTGACCCTACAGTCCTATTATGAAACATTCATAGAAGTATAAGAAGTAATATATTTAGTATTTTCTAAATTATAGATTATAAACACTGATTTTCCACGTTCTGCGTTAAGTTAATTTGTTGCTCAAGAAAATAACATCAAAAACATAACAGGTCAGCCTAAAAACAGCCTTGTTAGACTTAAAAATGTACCTACACACGCGAATTTCCATGACTACTTCCCAGATGTACCTATTTACACCTTTCCGGTATCCTGTTCTACTTTTGATAAACGGAAATAGTAATTATAAATCTTGCCACTTAAAAATTAAGCTTATTCTTATACTCTTGAAAATTGTATATTTTACTTTTTTAAACCTAAATAAAAGAGTGTAAAACGATTACAATGTAATATTCATTACGTATTGTAAAGATAACTATCTCTACTTAGAGATAAGTTCGAAGAAAAGGCGCAGACGATTTCAAGAAGCCATTCTTATCGATCTACGGACGTTCTTGCAAGAAACTTCACCTAGCCGGAAACGTTCCAGCCAGATAGTTTCCAGACAACATTAACACAACAACTGATGCTGAACATTGCCTATTATCTGTTAAATAGGAATTTTAGAGTCATAGTAAACTGAAGACAGACAAAAAATCAAAAATATAGCTAATAATAATTTATTAGGTATCTGTTAAGCATTTTGTATAAGAAAAGGGTTTTGTGGTTCGGAGATGTGCACAATAAAAACTTGCGTTGCAGTGATAAAAGTTTATTTTACTTTCACTCGAATAAGCAAAAAGGAGATAAGTGTTCAATGCAGCAGACGAAACGGTGATACTGATTATTACGCTGGTAATATTCCGCCTTCTACACAGCCATGTGCATTGTAAGTAGTGATACTTATGTGAACTTACATAGGTAAATAGCTATGTATGTTTTGTGGGTACTCCTACACCATAGATATTAAGTATATCATGAGAGTTTTTTCTAAATCAAACTCCCAGAACTTCGTTAAACAGACGAGTGCTTTTTGTTGAAATATTTGTCTCCCTCAGTATGTCTACATCTCCCGTTAGGTGATTGCATTTATGTTTAAGGACCACGTCAAATGAGCTTCGGCGGTATACTTGTCCATCATTAAAAAGACATGGTAATCTCCCAATATCGATTCATAAATATAAAAAATATAATTGGTAGACTGTTTGTAAGGACGTTATTTAGTTCTTTTTATCAATTGAAGTATGTGTATCTAATCCAAAGGGACTTCGTAACCATAAGCTACCCGCAAAAACGGAACCACGGTTAGTCGATAATATTATAATCAATAAAATTAAATTAATAACCGTTTTTAAGTTTTATTTCTAAACAAACTCTACGATCCGTATTCCCTTTTACTAACCTAGCTAACCTACCACCATTGCAGCAAGTCTACTGGGAATCACGATAATATGGCGAAAGACTGGCCCCCTATCACTTCTGGTGGCGATATACAATAACAGAGTAAACATAGGGAAGCGGCGATAGCCTAGTTGGGTGTGGAACGGACTGCCGAGACGAATGGCCGCAGGTTCAAATCCCAAGGGCACACACCTCTGACTTTTCTAAAAAATCATGTGTATATTCTTTGTGAATTTATCGTTCGCTTTAACGGTGAAGGAAAACATCGTGAGGAAACCTGCACATCTGAGAAGTTCTGTATAGGAATTTCGAAGGTGTGTGAAGTCTACCAATCCGCACTAGGCCAGCGTGGTGGACTAAGGCCTAATCCCTCTCAGTAGTAAAGGAGGCCCGTGTTCCGCAGTGGGCAAGTATATAATACAGGGCTGATATTATTATTTTTTTTTATTTTTTACATAGGTACATACGTAATAAAGCCAAAAGCAGCTATAAGCTATACATTCGTGATAAAAGTCGTGTGTGTGTCATGATTTAATAAAAATATTTAATACTTATTTCTAGAACCACAGAACTCGTCTGTCTGCTGTCCGAGATAAACATAAGTAATAAAACAAAAAAATAAGAAATGTTGCCCACGGAGTGCCCGGCTTAGTAAGGCCGACACTGAATCTATCTACATACCTAACCCCTACCCACTTTCATGTCATTGGCAGCAGGAACCTAGAATTAGTTCTATTAACAACGCCTAAAACAAAAATAAAAGCAATAAACAATATGTAAGCAAAAAAAAAACATATCTTAGCAAATATATAAAGGAACATAAGTATAACTTAATTTTTTTAAGGAAACTTAATGCGTTCTAAACCGGAAATCTTCGTAGCCCATTAACTAAACTGCAAATTGTACTTTTTTTATAATCTGCTAACATGAAAATTAACTGTGTAATTATTTTCCTTTTATTTTCTTACCTCCTGTTTTTTAAATTCTTACTTTCTGAACGCACCCAAAAATAGTATTGCCAATAAAAATATTTAGCGCAATACTAGGGACTTTGATAATTTTCGATAAATATATTATTTCTTTATGTAGTATATGTAATTAAGTTTCATATTTTTGTTTGATATATTTTTTTTATTTTTAAGTTAGAAGAGTATACATTTTTTTAAATAATAAAACAGGTTTGAATATGATTAATAACTGTGTTTAAGGAAAAGTTAAGTTCTTATTAAATCCTCCCACTATGGAATTACATATTTATAAGATAACCACTTTGTATCATTATATTATTTTCAAATATTTGAAAGTAAATTGGTGGAAGTACAAAATCGATTAATTTACATGGTTTAACAGCCGTAATAATTAAATTTTATTCAACAATAATTTTAAATCTTTTCTTTTATTGAAATAATGTCGAATAATAAAATTAGGGACAAAATATACTTATTACAGCAACACTAAGAACCAGTCACGTCACTTTTGGACGTTTGTGTGAGTGTGTTCTGTGTGCGTGCGTTCATGATTTGTGAGTGCTTTTTCTTGTTTGTGTGTATATCTGACGCCGTTTGTGAGTTGTCTGTCATCCCTCTAATTTTGGATTTCATCACTAAAACTTCCCAAACTGTCGTCTTTCGGTATGTATCCTTACATTTTGATATCACATTAGTAACTAGTATGACAAGAAATTACTCCATTGTATAGAGTCAACGAAGTCAAACAGGCGTTGTCTTGTCATACTTATTCTATAGTCATTCGAAATCTCACAAAAGTTTGTGTAAATTCCATGTTTTTTGGGTTCGGCAGTTATCGATTGCGTTATCTGCCGGTTATCTTGCGATTCCAAGAGAGTGTCGTGTTATTATCTCTACGCGGTGGCTAGGTGATGGTATCTGGTGGCCAGTAGTGGAAGCAAGTCAGTCGGCTTCCCGATGCCGGTCGGTGTGCTAGTGTTCGCGCGTCAAAGCATGCAATCATAATGGTGGGGCGGTGTAGTCTTGTCCGTTTGTTTGTTGTGGTGTTTGTGACAAGTGTCTAAGTGATTGTTCTGTTGCAGGCCGGCAGAATGCTAAAGTTCATACGCGGCAAGGGCCAGCAGCCCTCTGCTGACAGACAGAAACTCCAGAATGAACTGTTTGCTTTTCGCAAGGTATGTACTCTTACTATAACCTCTGAACATTGGCATGATTGATCTGATGCCAATGTTTTCTATTTTATTTATAAGTATTATTCATCTTGAGGACCGTAGACAACTATTTTAACTGGTAGGCAAGTATATAACTAAAGTTTGTATGCAGAAAAATATATTTGATTTATTCTTGTACAACTATTAATACCACATGTCGTAACATTTTCTGAAATTAATGAATTATAAATGAAACAAAACCAATTTATGGGTGAATAAGCAAGTAATGGATGAATGTTCACAATATGTATGTGTGAGGGATAAATAAACTTAATTGTCATGCAAAAAATACATTGTTATTAGTGTAATAAATGTTACAATGAGTCAGTGGTTTAAATCACTCGATAGTGTTGTGGATGTGTTTGAATGAATTCATTGCAGTAGGAATTTAAATTATGTGTAGCTCTAGAGTTTATATTTAGGACTAACATATTTAACTTTAATCTCCAAAGATAAATCAATACTGGAAACAAATTAGATATAAAAGTTGTAACTATATATTTTTTATATATACCTAAATAAAATTTAATAAGATCTTAATCAGTTTTAAATATGTATGGCCAGATACAAAAATCATTAAATTTGTGTATTAACTACTATGATTTTATCACTCTGATATTTATATAATTTTAAAATGTATTTTTACATTATTATTAAAACATGTCAGAAATGTATAAATCACAATCTCAAAATCAGTTCAATATTTTAGCAGCTGTGATGCCATCTTGAATATGAAGATACACAACGTTGGGTTACACTTTAAGCACTACCAAAACTCACACCTAGGTATCAGTGGCGAAGATATAATCTGATTTCTACCCAATTCCCTTTTGTTATTTTGTGAAATCTAATCTGCATTAATGGATATTATTAGTATGTATAAATCATTTTGGGTTCTCTTTCGGAAAATTTCACGCTTCACCACTGCTAGGTATGGTGAGTGAGTAGACCAGGATACAACCTATACCCCAACATTTCAATTTGGTAGTAACCTATGGTTGAA
This sequence comes from Manduca sexta, assembly GCF_014839805.1. Taxonomy (NCBI): domain Eukaryota; kingdom Metazoa; phylum Arthropoda; class Insecta; order Lepidoptera; family Sphingidae; genus Manduca; species Manduca sexta. The sequence goes on from NC_051126.1 coordinate 9,534,866, forward strand.
TTGAGAGCTAATACAGTTATTTTACTTAAAATATCTTTCTGTTAAATTAATCCCCACATTGGTAAGTTATAAACTGTTAACCTCGATTATGAAATGTTTGTTTTGCACAATCTTATCACACCAAGCCCTGTGTTATTTACCTACAGATTAGATGTGTCAAGTAATTTTTACAATGGCTGCAATTCGAACCGTGTGCTGTCAAATTGGGCCATGGTCACAGGAATGTGATACATAATGATTTTATCATGATTCATGGTGTATTTGGTGTTTAATTATTTGTTTTATGTTGTTTGCATACATTGGTACATGGACAGTTTATTCCACATAATAACTACGCTGTATAAATGAAATAATGTTAAAAACACATTTGAGAAGAATATTATAATTATACAAAAAAGAAAAACCAAAATAAAAATTGTCTGTATAAATAAAATATTTTATTGATATCACTATGATTCATTTAAATTAAGACATCTTTTAGAACCATATTATATTATTAATTATAATTAATGCAAAACCTAAATTTGATAGTGAATGTTTCCAAGCTAAAAAATTAGACGACAATAAACTATTGAATTAGGCAATGTTCTTTAAAGCAAGCATAATTACTTAATTTGTCACTGACCTAAGATATTGATGAGTAATAAATTTAGCAATCAGTAATAAATTTAGCAATCACAATTTTTGCTGTACCAGATATCCACATAGTCAAACAATTGCACTTATTCATTAATATTTTCATCAATAAATTTCATGACCAAGTCCATTGGAAGCTTGCTTCTACAATGACACCATGATATGCCCATATTAATCAAGGCTGACACATTGTTTTCAATTTATTTTTTATATCAATTGTCGTATCTGTTCATTCTAACTCGTTAAACTAATAAATTCAAACCAGGTATGACGTTTGGTCAAATGAACTTTGTATTGAATTTGATTTATTTATATTGGCGGTGCTTGGAATTCCTACAGGAAGTTTGGGGTCTTTGGTATTTTGCTCGTGCCTTGTTTAAACCGATGAATAATCCGGGATTTTCTTTATGCTATTGTATAATATTGTTAAATAACACATTTCGTTCGGTCCTAAGTAAACTATCGTATCTGGAAATATTACGACATTCAAATTTCAGTTTTGTAGTTTTTCTAGGTACTGTTTACTAGAAAACTCATTTATTTCAAAAGTTAATAAACGAAAAAACACTTCTTTAACAATCAATTACTGACTTTTTTTTTATTGGTTTTGGTAGTAAACAGTACCTACTTACATAACGAAACGTTAAAAAAGTGCTTATCGCTATTTTTTCAGATACGATAGTTTACTTAGTGGCCACCGATTTATACAATACATAGGTTGAACGTTTTCATAAAAAAAATATTTGCGATGTTAAAACTAACGAAATCGAAAGCTTCACCAATTCATTATTAAAGGTCAGTATTGACTAATTTATTCAAGATTAAATTATGACTTAAACAAATTTAAAATATTTTAAAGGGAATATTATTCACTTTGGTTACATCATCTACTCTGGACGCTCCAATGTTTGCCATAGCTCTATTATTAATTAACGATCCAATCGATACATACGTAACGTGTTACGGACAATAGCAAAATAGATCAATGTCAATCGTGAATGTGTATGACGTTAACTATGGGGTGTCTGTATTCAGAATATATTATACGTACATAGTGACATGTACTATTCAACGTTTTTAAGAATTGTAATAATAATGATGACTGGTGTGAGAATTGTAACATTTGGTTCTAGAATTTTAATCGTTCGGCATTTTTAACGGTAATGAATTGGCTGGAGTCTAAAATTGAGTAGTACAAAGTGCCGATCTTCAAGGTCCGATCTAATTTTCATAATGTAGTCATATATGGAAAAATTTAAATATGATAATTTTATTGATAACAGTCAGAAGATGTTTGCTAGTGATAGGATATATATTATATCCGCCCAGATAGTAACTACCGTACACAAGTCGGTAAGACCCGCTACGCGTTCCGGTATTGGCCTGTGTATATCCGGCTCCAAGAGGCCGGCATAATTGTGTCGACTGCCGAGGGGTAATCATCTTGTCAGTCGACATTCTATTGGACCCCACTCCACTTACCGTCAGATGCAGTGGGGTCATTTCGACGCGTACGTACAAAAAATATATCTATGTGTGTAATATGTATATTTATCTTCCGCAAGTAAGCAAACTTTATGTCTGACTTGCAATAGTTTGGAAATGAATTATAGATGAGACACCAACACAACTGACTGGCATATTCATGTTGCTACGTTTAAACTTGTCCTCAAATTTTCATGTAATGTCGTCGTACTCGTGCAAAGATCCTGAAATGTCTACCTAGTTTGCACTATTCCTAAGCCTAAGACGTTTTACAGCTTCTTATGTATTAAGACATTCTTATAGGATAGTCCTAATCGTTTTAGTAATGTTATTCGATACCGCTTAAGGAGAGCCTATTACACGGGACTTTACGTTCTGCTATCTCTTGTATCGTATTTTAATTCCTAAATTTGTTTATAAAACGTTACAAAACTATGCTCAAACTGCTTAGTACGTAGGTTATCGTACTTTATCAGATAAAAACATAGATAATTTCAGAATTCAATCGATATCTGTGTATGTGTAACTGATATTTTGGGCTTGGTGGCTTGCAGTGAAACATATTCGTTGTCTCACTCTTTCATTACAATGTACTTTAGGTACTATTGCCATGTTCACTTTCTAAAGGTGGTATAAATGGCTCTAGATTTGTGGTTGTACTTATACCATTGTGTCTAGCTCGATGCTCAATCCATTTAAAAGACGGAAACTACATTTTCTTGAAACTTGTTCAAAATTCATGATAGGTATATGTTTGTCTCTATTGTTTGTTTATTATAGCCCGTTCTGGTTGGCTTGGTTCGTTGGCCGATCGCGAAGGCGTTCGAACGACACACAATAGACATGACCTAATCACATCGAGGCGGTTTACTGATCGCATAACAAGACGCCTTGCCGTTGTTAGACTGGTCTTTATCTAACATCAGTTTTGTTTGTGGCCTGATGTGTATTCATGTTATTAAAATACTTCTCGAAAAGGAAGGCAAAGGTTCAAGTGAGAATGTTACGATATCTATGCAGTGTATCGTTAAGATCATTTTTGTAACTAGAATTTGGATCCGAATTTGATCTTGTCCTATTGAATACAAGAACGTGTCATTATTCCGATATCGATCGAGTGATCTTGCCTCACTTTTGATGAGTAAAAAATTAAGAATAATTTATTAATTATACTATTGTTTCGTTAATTAACTAGTCCAAAAGCTATAAAAAATATGTGATTTCGGTATGTTTGGAACCAATAAATAAAATGGTTCCTTTGGCAATGAACTGCCACGCCCGGCCTTACCTGTGTCGTTAATTTTTTTATCGATATTACACCTAAGTACATTGATAAAAATGTATCACCTTGGATATTGGTCGTAAAGGGCACACGTAATCTATTATTGTTGGTTTTACTACTTTGATATAAGAAGTTAGTTCTAATTACACTGAAAGTATGTGTGTCGCGTTCCGGGATCAGCCTGTGTATATATCCTCCACAGGCTAGCATAATAGGGTACCGGACTCATTTTTGTTCTTTACTATTATCAAATATTTACATAATATAAATTATTACACAGAAGGAATTATTAAAATCCGGTAAAAAATCAACAAGTTATAAGTCTTTGAATTTCGGTGGAAGGGGTAATTGACTAGAAACAGAAAAGAGACGAAATATCCACATGTGACGTCATCGGGAATTACGACGCGTGCGAAAAAAAGAGATGAAGCGATATCCCCACATCGCGTCCACTTCTGCACGTTACAATATTTTAAATATGAATTACTCGCTCATTTTTTAACCAATTGTGATGCAGTTTTCGCAGGAGTGCTTCTTTTTCGTATTATTAACCAATACATATAGAATAATGTACAAAATCAAGCATAGGCCGGTCCCCTATTGTGTCGATTGCCTAGGAGTGATCATCTCTCGTCAATCGACATCCTATTGGACCCCACTCCACTTACTATCAGGTACAGTGGGATCACATTGTCGTGCTCGTAAAAAGAAACGCAGAATATTGCTAACAATATTTTATTTACAAAAAATATGAAAATTATGTAGTAGTAATAATAAAGTAAAAGACTTGCTAGAAAAGGCTATACGTCAATATAAGATAGTGACTAGTTAATGCAATATGTAAAACAGAAGGTGCACGTAGAATAAATCATTATAATTTTTTTTGTCGTTCGGTGCGTGTTTCACGCTATATAAATGGTTTAATTATAAATCAGCATAGTTACATAAACACATAAATAAACTGTTGAAATGATTTAAAAAGTAATCCTTGATTTCTCAGATGGATTTCAAATCATGTACATTGTACGTTTCTAATCATCGGAAATATAAATTGGTTATTTTCAATTATTATCTTTCAGCATTGTTTTTGTAAATCTACTTAAGTATATATTTCTCTAGAAGTTACTGGTCAAATGCCTCCCAACTCCTGTAAATTTATACCTATCTATGGATGCTTTCGACTATTTGTAAAAGTGGTTAAGATTTACTCTGGCTTCTATCGCTGGACACGCACTGCGTGACTATCCAGGCCCACCTCTGCAAATGATGACATGACACGCACTATCAGATTATATTAGCCCAATTTGCGACCTACATTCCAATTTTAAAGTAAATATTATTTGGTTCTATAAATTAAATATTTCGTTTATTGATGTTTTTATTGAACGAGCTTTGTTGTAAATACACTACGTTAATGGTTAATTCAATTTTATTATTTACTAGATTTCGCTAGCGGCTCCGTCCGCGTAAAAAAGTTTTCCCGGGATAAAAGTCTCGCTCTATCTCTATTATTTATTTACTTCTATTCTATAAGTCACAGGAGACAATAAAGTTAAAGCACTCCTCTTATATATATAGTGAGGTCCGTCAAGACTTCCTACCTGAAACTCTATGCAAGAGCAAGTTCGTTATCTATTTCGAAGCTAGTAGTTTACAGTTTACGCAAATTCGCGGGGATCTTGGTGGACCTGCATTCAACAGTGCTTTCCAACAATATTGATAGAATACCAACCAAGTTTGACATTACTATACACAACTAGTATTCTACCAATATTTAAGTTTAGTTTGAGATTCCTAATGTTGAATGATCTATTCATATAAAATAGAGATATTAAAAGGAAGTTGCTTTGAAGAGTTCTCAGTTGCTAAATATTTATCTTGCAACATTAATGTCAGTTCATTCGTTTGTGTGATTTACTTATTTTAGTTATACATAATATGCGTCAAATGCGCAGCATTGTGTCAAAATTATCTTATATTTTATTTAGATGTAAAATGTAAATTACATGTAAAAAAAATACTATTTAATAATTATTTCTTATTTAATATTATGATTAATTAATTAAAAGACGGACCTTGTGAACTGTATAAATGATTTGATAGTTTAGAGCCTAGATAACAATATGTACACCAATTATGTATCATGAAATAGTGAAAACCTCGTGTACATTTGTCTAGTAGATTAGGTCGCTAATCTGATTAACATAATAGATTATACCTAAGTCCTTCGTCTAACGTCGTCCCCAATGAAAACAAGTAAAGTATAATAATTCTATATCTAACCTTTTGCACCAAAGCATATTTGACTTATAAAGTGGAGCTTAAATGTATATGGTCTTAGTTACTTAGTAGAATACTTTGCAAAATTCGTGTCTTAAATTTTTTTGGGTCTAGTCCTGCAGGCTTCGTATAGTGAACCTGTTTTGAGCACACCGGTTCTCGTGTGACGTCACCGGTCATCTGCACATTCTTAGAACTTTCATACATTCAACATTCACACATTACGTTTAAAATTCCAACAAAGTAAATAAAATGTCACATCAAATTAAAAAATGAACGGTTGAAATTGATTTCATACGTAAATCGTGTTATTTTTGGCACAAACATTGAGGAAATATTATGAATAATCTAGACTCAATGTCAAGGAAAACCGATAATTACTGTGTAAACATTCCCTAACAATAAATCCGTTTTATGACGTGTTAGCTATCCCTTATTCTCGTAGTTCATAACCAATGTAACCCGCCACCACACCAAGAGGCGATAAATATAGCAAACACCAACTTTTTAAAGAATGCTTTCATCCGAAGTGACGTGTTTTTTATCACCAATTTGATATACATAGCAATTACCATGTGCACAATTTGGCGAAATGTGCGTTTTTTGTCGATTTTGGCGTGTATAGAAAAGCTCAGCATTTTAACCTTGAGTTTTACAAACTTGATTGAAACTGGTCGGCGATGTCCTAAGCTTAGCGCCTGAGGCTTTCGTTTTAAACAGTTTATTATTTTTTTAATTGTTTGTTCTTAAAAAATCTGGTAACGCTGGTCAAAATTGAAATATCTTATTCGAGTGAAGAATTATTTATGATTAGTTTATTAAAAAAAATATTAACGACGGTAATAAGAATAACCCCGTATAAACAGGTAAGTAGTAATGAAGTTTGGAATGTAAATTCTAAATAGAGTTTTATACAAAAATATATAAAATTCTTATATTATTTAGTATTTATTATTAATCGTAACAATATATACACGAAGGATGATGATGTCGAGACATTTTAAACGTATTTAACTGCTAATTTATTTTTATTTTTGTTTTACCGCATTCTGCTTATGGAAAGAACATAGTACGCAAAAGAAATTTTATTGAATTATTTTTATAGACCTATACTACAAATGACTGATTATATTAATAAGTTGTCCCTGTTACGACCACACCTACAGCGTTCGTAAAAAGTCTGCCAATCAAGTTGCCCTAATTTTATAACAAAAATTTGCTTAGCCGAGCCCTTTTGTTTGTATCAAATATTTTCCGTTATATTCAGACGTATTTATTATCACATACTAAGACCACATTATTTTACTAACGAGAGTTCGGCTCTACTTTATTTATGGAATTATAATGTTCACCTAGCAAAAATGTTTAATTCTCGATGTGTAATCTAGCTTGCAATAAGATTATATACTTAAATAAATGTATGTACTTTAGAAATCAGTAAATTATAAACGGGCTGCTAGTATTTGTCTGTAATACAGAAAGTTTGTCGGGATGAACGTGAATTGTCCACAAGATAATTTGAAACACGAATGCCTGAATTTGCTTTACCAATAAAGTTTCACACCAATTCCCGCATCTAACATTAATCGTAGAGCACCGCATATCGACAACTGGTACTCCAAACAGCCACCGTCCGCACCGAGATCGAGTTAGTAATAATGTGCATCAATTATGTTGTACTGACGAGACCGCATTCCATCTGCCAACGCTGTTGTTAACCGATCGACTACTCCCGTACCTTTTGTATTGTCTATACGTTATGAAATACGAAATGTACGTGCCAGAAGCCGTTGCACCCGCTTTTATTTGATATATTATCCATTGTAACGGTGGTCTTAAATGGGCTGAAGAGCATTAATGGTTTTAAGATTTCATCGAATACAGATTTGCTTATTGAGGTGTTTGAGTTAGGTTTATTATTATTCTCTATAATTTTTGTTTGATAGTCTTCCAAGTCTCACCAACCGAGTATAATAGTTTAATTGATATATCAAACTCTGAAAATATAGTACAATTGTACTTACAATATACATAAAAACGTATAATTTCTAAATATAGAGTATCTGCATACTTTTATCTAATTTGAGTATTTTAAACATCCCAAATAACCCGTGTCGACACTATCCAGACATCGGCGCACCGCGTGTTTGATTATACATTTCGATATTTTGATTTGATGATGCATAACATTATGGTATGTGCGGCTTCCGTACGTTCAATTTTTTATGTTGAGAAATTTGTTTAGATTGGCTTTTAGTACTTCATCTAGTGTATCAACACTGACTTTTTGGTTTAGCAACAGTAGTCTATCAAGACTACTGTTGCTAAACCAATAAGTAATTTAGCGTTGCTGAATGTTTAGTGAAAAATTCGTTGTTCATGTACATTTACATTGATTAGTGAAAACAATAGTGATTCAACAAATAATGCGTCAATATCGTATTTTTAAATCCTTCGGGAAATAAGCAAAAATTACAATTTTATTTACATAATACACTCCTTATGAGTATATCGATATTGTGTAGTAGCGTCGTTCTAATGCTTGACATAACCTATTTCAGTGCATGTTTGTGATTGTCATCACAGCTTTTCAATCAGCATCCACGTGATATGGCAAAAGGAGCTCGTCCAATTTGTGCGCATACTTGCGTCAAACGAGGCGCGATGCTTGTTACACGGGGGCACACATCTTAACCTCCATTAAGCCGCGTCATTGCCTGAATGGAACGCCTCCCACGGTTTCCTACTTGCTCCAGCCATCGCCAATTCAGGCTAACTATTATATCTCGCATTTGGACAAACATTGTCCAATTCCCGAGGTTGGCATTTCCTATTTCGGTCTCTCGTCCTGTTTATTGGTAATTGGCTTACCACTTATTCCAATTTTAAACTATCATGTTTTAATTTGATGTTTTAAACATTTAAATTTCGAATAACCTTTATTCATAATAAATAACGTATCCCCAAGTTCTTCTAAAATCTTGATTTATTCTGGTATTCATATTGGACTAGGAAAAATGGGTTTTAGCCTACGAACTCTATCTTTTATGTTCCGCCATCACATAAATTATACGCGTGCCAAAGATAGCGATTTATTTGACAGTAGCAGAGTTATGTGAGATAAACCAAGCAATATCCAGTGTAGGCGTTTTAATATTTTGTTAATTTATTGCATCGAACATGCACTTTACCGAACAATTTTGATTCTTACCATTTATATTTAAACTAATCAAAACAAGCAAAAACAGATTTGCTTCACCAATATCATCTAATTAAAGAATAAAAAGTGTAAAAATAGTTTTTGTAAAGGATATATGTAATTGCTCTGCAGGAGATGTTGATAAGGATCATGTTCTGTCCACACATTCTATAGATGACTTAACTAACTGAGTTACATAGTCGCTGACATAGACCGTGTAGGTCATTACCGTGCTTCAATCTAGATTCTGATCCAATAAAGTTATGTCTTTAGACTAAGGGATAATACTAGAGATGACCATTTTTTGTTATTTATATTAAAGGATCAAAAGGTTATATACCTTTTAATTGACATACAATGGTAAAGATATTGTCATGATGTGACTGCAGGAGATATAGTCATTGACCAGTCGATCTTAACCTACTGTCAAAAATTGTCCGCTCCGATAATTCGCCATGAACGCTGCAGTCGAAATATTCATAAAAAAGCCAATTTGCACGTTGTTGAATCGAAATAAAAATAAGAATAAGACATAATATATGTGTCAGGCAATTTTTAGTAAAGAAATCGAAAATCAACTGTCCGTGAATCAGAAGTTTACCCGATAATCAATTATCCGTGAATCAGGAGTTTACTAATCAAATGATCCCTTTAGACGTTAATGTTATATCATGGCATTTTCGCGACACAGCGATAGGTTGTGATGATAAGCACAGCTTTTAAGTTCGTTCACACCGTCAACTGTCTGTGTCCATGAATGTCTAATAATCGCGACTCCTTATCATAATGTATTTACTCTGCCAAGTTAATATTTGCTGCCGTCAAAAATTTGCCCCTTTATTAGACGATGTTATTTTCATAATAATACGCGGCGGTGTGTTCATAAGACGTGATTTTTAGATGAAATTAACTCGAATTTTGTACTAGACTAATTAATTACCACATTTAATTTACAGTAAACTGAGAGATCAGATAATCATTAGAAAATAACATTTTATGAATTGTTTAGTAACAAAGCAGTTAATTCTGTAAGAATACATAACTACATTTTACAAATTTTATATGAGCAAAGTAGAAATAAAAGGACTTTTGCTATTTCAACGGGTCACAGTGTAGTCACGTGCGAGTGTATTTACAGTGGTCCTTTCATTCCGCGGATATCTGTTTTAATTGTACGAGCTGACTCCAGACTGCCATTTTTATCTTTTTATGCAAGTGCCTCTATTGTTGGCGAAGTCATTTAAACTCTTTATTATTGCATTGTGTGGCTTTTACAAATAGACTGTTGTTGGATGAAAATTTTTTCGGACTAATTACAGCATTTCTTCGCCAATATTAAACGTATATAATATAACCTAACGCCTAAAGCAAAATGTATCGCCCATAATTTATATTTGTTTCATCACGTCTTATGTTATGAAAATATTGTACTCATGCGCTAACCGTAGAGGATCACTCATTACTCAACAAAGGGAAACATAACGTGGTTACTGGTTATTCATTCTGTCATTTTTCATACAAGTGATATGAGAGGTGTCGTCAGCGAATTCTCTATTGGTGAAACACTCGGAACTTGGAACTTGTTACTCTTTATGCATATTATTACTTTTAATTATGAGGTAAATCAATCTATCTATTTTTAAGAATTAAACGAATAAAAAAAATCGACACAATTTGTCGAGTATAAGTAAAATATTACAGATTGGTGAAATGATTAAAACAAAATGAGTCGATAATCCTTTTTGACCTTATCAAAGCTGTTCTTCCATAAGAATGCCCATTATTGCAAAAGAGGGACGGCGTAGAGCCCCCTAACCATATCTTAATAAGTAAGGTTACTGTGAAAATATAGTAAGTACTGTTTACTTAGATGTTAGAATGAGGCTTAATGTATAGGTTATTGCCACACAACACGATCAGTATTAAAAAAACAATAAAGCGAGATCTCCGGCTCGCCTCGTCCGACCACGTTCAGTCGCCTGCTGCGGGTCATCGTTCTATCTTGACCAGAGATGTTACACAATTTGTTCTAACATGCGTTTCACTTCAACATTTATTTTTCAAAAACCATAATTAAACTGATGAACTAATTTCTTCAGAAATGTTGTATATCTTTGGCTTAGTAGATATCTAAGACAACGTACGCTACGCTTCATTGTATATTTATGTACAAATTAACAGACATTCGCGTAATAACAGTGATTAATGCATCGCCACGCAACCGACGTTTGTCATTAGCGCCGAATGGATCCACGCTCGTAGTCCACTAATAAATGATGTATGCCTGTTAATCTTTGTTTGTGTTTTGTTATACATGAAATCTCTATTTCACATTCATAATTTTGTGCGTATTTTAGTTTTGGTTTTAACATTTAATTGATTATAAATGAATGGGTGTATAAAATAGGCTAGAGTACAGTATAATGTTATTGTTATTCCAGTTGATTTATTGTTTATCTTTTGTTTAAATTGAACATTTTACGCCTATTTTAAGTAAATTCTATTTGACAGTCAAATTAAAAAGCTAATGTAGAAAGTAATTGTTTTATTACCATTTATTTGAAATCATAATATATTAGAGCGTGTCCTTTTATTTCGGTTAAAATATTTATGTGATGAATAGCATTTGCTCAGAAGTTTTGATACGGGCCCTAAATCTATCAAAACAGCACGATATATTTTTAATTCAGTGTTACAACGAATCAGTAAATTTACATCAATCAGTAAACAAAAGTTAATTGCAACGCTGCACCATTTTCATACAACGTTCAAACTAGTTACCAAAACGTGATGCAGCATGGGAGCAAACGTTAAAACGCACGTTCCCGATAAATACACCGATCGAACGCAGGAAGTCGGCATAATGCAATGCAGCACAGGGAGACAGGTAAGCATATGTAAACGGCAAATCGATGATACTTTTGTTATCAAATTGCTCCTAGACATTTTCTTCTCCGTAAAGAGTTTCAATAAAAAGCGGTCCCATGAACAAAGTTCTTAAATTTACACGGTTCCATTTCTATTATGTTTTTTCTATAGTTACACACGCATTTCCTTGGAGTAAAAAGTAAATTACATTTTCAAACTTTTTGTACGAGTAATGATTAATAGAAGCACTTTTGATACACGTAGTAATAGACAGGTACGTACTCTTTCCTTTGTCGTCGGACGATCACCTCTGCCCGAAGGTCACACCTTTACAGCTTCTGCTCGTTTGTCCTTACAACTTTTCTATTGTTTTTTTTTTGACTATATTGTAGCAAAATTTTCTTGTTTATGTAAATAATAATTCTAATCAAAATACAAAAGCATATTGAAAGTTAAAGAACCATTAATTCTAAAAAATAATAAAGAATCGAAATCTATACTATTATATAAAGCTGAAGAGTTTGTTTGTTTGTTTGTTTGTTTGTTTGTTTGAACGCGCTAATCTCAGGAACTACCGGTCCAAACCGAAAAATTTTTTTTACGTTGGATAGCCCTTTGTTCGTGGAGTGCTATAGGCTATATATCATCACGCTATACCCAATAGGAGCGGGGCAGTAATGGCTAATCTCAGGAACTACCGGTCCAAACTGAAAAATTCTTTTTGCGTTGGATAGCCCTTTGTTCGTGGAGTGCTATAGGCTATATATCATCACGCTATACCCAATAGGAGCGGGGCAGTAATGGCTAATCTCAGGAACTACCGGTCCAAACTGAAAAATTCTTTTGCGTTGGATAGCCCTTTGTTCGTGGAGTGCTATAGGCTATATATCATCACGCTATACCCAATAGGAGCGGAGCAGTAATGGCTAATCTCAGGAACTACCGATTCGAACTGAAAACATATTTTTGTGTTGAATAGTCCTTTGTTTGTGGAGTGCTCAAAGTTATATATCATCACGCTATGACCAATAGGAGCGGAGCAGTAATGAAACATGTTGCAAAAACGGGGAAAATTATGAGTTTTGAGAGCTTCCGTTGCCTGCGCTTCGTAAACGGTTAAAGTTATGCAACAATGATGTATGACGGGATTGTTTCACTTAAAAAGTTCTAAATAATATAACAAAGTCTCCCGCTGCATCTGTCTGTTACGTGTTAAACTCAAAAACTACCCAACGTATTAAGATGAAATTTGGTATGGAGACAGTTTGAGACCCTGGGAAGAACATAGGCTCCCGGGAAACTACTATTTTTATAACGGAAAACTTTAGCTTGAAAAACTTTATTACGCGGGCGGAGCCGCGAGCAAAAGCTAGTCTGTAATAACTCTGAAATATACCTAATAGAATTTTTCCTTATAATCAGGTACGTAAATAGGAGTGGCCAGTGCGATAAATTCGTTCTTTACCGTAATTCGCTATCGTATAACGAATCCTACTAAATGTATAAAATGTATAATTGCCATGACTTCGAACGATGTAGATAGGTACGTGGCTGACAAGTATGTTCGATGCAGTGATTTTTAATTCCTAACGTGACTGCCGATGGAACCTGTACTGCATTGAACATAACAAAAGTTATTAATCGAGTAGTGGCTTCCTTCATACCGACGAAAACCAATTGCAAAATGTATATGAGAAATAAAACATGCCGTAAATTCCTGTATTGATATAACTGATAATATATTCTGTGCATGTCGTAAAATAAATAAGTATTGATTTTATTACGATACAAACACGGTGCAATATTCAGAATTGTATGTGGTCGTAAAATGCGATGTAAAATATATCCCCCTCGGCAAGCAGGAAGAAGGAAGCCGTAACGTCGATATCAGAGATCACCTGCTTGCAATCACGGCTTTGGAAGCCTTACGGGCTCGGTTCGTCGCACTCCTTATTGATTTAGCGCAATACATTGTCTCTTTGCAAACTTCGTTGTTTCGAATGTTCTCCACCGTTGATTGTGTTTTCTTACTCTACACTCGATGCATTTCTGGGGATAACTTGTAACTGTATTTTATTTTGTATCTATTTTGAACGAAAGCTCATAGCTAAGTAGACACCATTATATCCACTTATATGTTCTACCAGATTTTGGTCGCGGCTTTGCCCGCGTGAATAAATTTTCGCGCTACAAAAGTCCTTCAAACACTACGACACCAAAACAATTTTTAAAAAAATGAGATAAAAAATGTTTTATTATTTACCACAGGAGTCAATTAGACGGTAAAAAGCCTTTGTGTTTAGACTGGACATGATCTACCTCTATAAATATATAAACATTGGAATATTTTCACAAACTTTCGAATTTATAATAATAATATAAAGATTTTCCACGAAGTATTTTATGAACACTTTCTGTTTTTATTAAAGTGAAGTTTTTTAATATCGCAATTAATGACATGTTACCTCGATAAATCAAAAGAAAAAATATTATTTCAAAATCAGTGTTTCACTGAAAATCTGTAACCGCCGGTAAATATTCGCAAAAACTTCAAATCCACTTTATTTTAATACCTACTTATTCAAACTGGCTTATAGTTTATTTACCTCATAGTTTTAATATCGGTTGCCCAATGTACCAAATCATTGTAAACATTGTACAGTTTACTTGGATATCTAATTTTAATATAGTTTTCAGTCACGTGCACCACGTCCAGACCTTGCTGACTCGAGATTATATTATAACTAACGCAACGCGTTTAGTTTATGTGCAACGTTCTCGTTTCTGCTAGCTACGTAGTAGAATTAATATTGAACGAACGAAAGACGTTTTATATTTTTTCCAAACGCCAGATCTTGAATTAGATTTTTATTACTTACTAGCTTTTACTCGTGGATTGCATTCGAAATTTAATCATCGAAGCAATATAATGTTTGGCTCGTATTGTAATTATGGATTTGCTCAGGCTTTCACTTAACAGTTTATGATAGAAAACATCTTAATTTTAAGAGCCCTTACAGTGTGATTGATGGACAAACACAACTTTGCATTGGTTTGATATTATTGAGCCGTTGACGCATTTCCAATGGGTGCGTATCTACAACGTTGACGGATGTGTAAATTATTTCGGGAGTGACACAGATACATGTATATAAACTTGACAAAATTGTCAGTAAAAAATGAAATAGAATATAGTTCTTAAATATAAAAATCAGGATCTGGCGGCTTGGAAATACGTGGTACAGCACACAGAGGGCTGTTTACGTAATGGCGGGGTGTAATTTCATCGGTTTACGATTGTTATACGTTTCCCACGGTCTTGGCTAATTCTACAGCGTACACTATCTTTTGTGCCAGTCGTTACGAATTTATAGCTGACGTAACCCCCCTAGTAATGAACGCTGCCCATCTATTTTTGTTTGCTCTTTTATTACGGTATGTTTATTGTTTATTTTGGTTGTACGATGTTCATCCATTAAGCTTCTCGTTATGTGATGGCACGATTTGATTCAGTTTACTACAAGTTTGTGTCGTTTTGTATACGCCGGTAGTAAATTAAAAATTTGTTTATAAAACACTGTGAACACGATTAGGGTGTATGTGCGTTTATTAAATATATACAATCGTATATGTTGTAAAAGAATACGTATCATTATATCCGAATTCATACAATAATGTATGATGCTAAAGGTATCATCAGTTTACTTAATAATTTTGTTATGAGCTGAAAATTTCTGTTAGGATAACACCGCTATAATCTGTTTCTAAATTTAAAATTTCTCACTCAGAATAAAAGAAACTTCACTGACATTTTAAACATATATCCGTATCTTGTGAATAGTATTGTGAACTTTTTCGCTACCTTCGTGTTTCTGTGGGCACGGTGTGAGCCCAACATTAGTAACTTTGCAAATAAACAATATCCCCGCGTCTACGTGAATCATATGACAATTTAATTTTATCATACAATAGGTGTTTTTTTCTAAAGTGCCGATTGTGTTAACAAGTACAAAAGTGATAAAGTTTTATCACAACGTTCGTTATCAGGCGGCGTTTTGCGCTATTTTCCAATTTACCATACAACAAAGAGGTGTTAATAAGTGTTGCTTATCTGTTATAAGTACGTTCAAATGTGTATTAAATAATATTTTTATTGTAATCGGTCATTTGAATATTATCTTAGTTTCGTGTTTCATTAAGTTTTTTTTCGATTGTCCGTTTCATTTTC
The DNA here is from genome assembly GCF_014839805.1 of Manduca sexta. NCBI lineage: Eukaryota > Metazoa > Arthropoda > Insecta > Lepidoptera > Sphingidae > Manduca > Manduca sexta. The sequence goes on from NC_051126.1 coordinate 9,550,844, forward strand.
TAGCTTGCTAATTTAAAGTCAAACTGGTAACGAATGTGTGTTTAACTGTGTAATGCGTTTATGGCTCATTCGCTAAATCAATAAATTGAACGTTTATCGGAAAATTTATGATAGGTTTTCTTCGAGTACCTATACCAATTACCAGGTTCTTTGTGTTATCTTTATTTAATCATGTTTGTAAACCTTGTAGTATGTTATTGCGTTTTAAACTCTGTAAAATATCTCCGAAAATGCTATTAGTGACTCGTAGAAGTTCCATTAGCCCTATTTCAGCTGGTATTCCACTTTCATGGCCTCTGGAGATCTCTAGATCATCAGCTAATCCCAGCCCAAGATAAACGTACTTGTAATAGAAAGCAATACTTCTTGTCGTATAGACGAAGGACGTATCCGTCGCACCGTGCAAGTATGTTATCGCTGATAACTGTCGCGAGTTGCAACCCTTATCGACTCACTAATATGCATGAATGTTATGCTCAAGCATTGGTATGCTATGGGGGCCTCTTTGAATAAATAAGCTAAATTATTTTTGAGCTCCATTGGGTTTGAGTACCCAAAAGTTTGCTAGTAGTAGATGTCTCATGTAAACCGTAGGGAGGTGATTTAATTATTGACTCAATGTTTTTAGGTATACTTTGATAGAATAATGTCGATGAATCGGCTATCTAATTATTCACTGTAATAATTTCACCCAAAAGTACTAGCTCGGACCCTACATTAAGATTCAAGTTTTGCGTCATAGATATCGGATACTGTGAAGGGTTTTTGATCCCACAACTACCATGCCCCAGTCCCTCGTATAGTAATTAACGGTCATAAATTAAATTTATTTTGGCGGTGCTATTTACTGGAAATGCATTTTAATGCTAATTCAAATTTATAATATCTACAAAGTGTCTACACGTTTCCATTGATCAGCGTAATAATAATTTTCATACAAATTCCTCGTATCCAATGATTCTCAATGACAACCGCACCTACCGTTCCGCTAGTCGGTATCGAGATCGCGCTGCGTGCTCCATTTCCTGCTTGTTGCATAATTCAATCGGTATATACAAGAATCGATTTTCACTTTTGCCTGCATTCGTTTCTATACGAGTACTGTATGCATTTACATGGTAAAGAAAATTATCATGGGCGTTAGTTTTAATCGATTTCGTACGATTTTTGTCGATTTACCATATTTATACGACAAAATCGTTTAAAAATTTGTCCTCGTATATATTATCTTACCTGAAAGTCCCCCAACGCATCCCTGCTATTAATTTACCACCATGTAACCCCCGCACTCGTTTGCCCTATCTAAGAAACGGATTTAATTACAAGCTTAGAGTTATAAATATGAATTTATTCGGCTAAATATAGATCTAGTCAATCTCCTATATTCTACAACATCACTTATTTGTAAAATTACAGTAATATTTTCTCTCATCGTATTCATACGATTTTACTTGACATGCGTCAATTCATCATCGATTGGAATTAATTAGGTCGCGTTAAAACACCACTTATATTAAAAACATATCTGTGGCTCCGTGAATTTGTTAACCCATGAAGCTTATAATCAATCATGTCGAATGATGAGTGGCTAATTATCATAAACAATGAATCATTTAACGATGCTTCGAGTGACAAACAACTGTCATCTCGTTTATTACATCTCAGTGTTAAGTGATATTTAATAACCAAATCCTAAAAGCGTTGAATGCTTATGTCCACTCGTCGAAAGATAGTGTCTGCAATTTGTCAGCGATGACTAATTTAACATCTGCATTATTACCTACGGACCTGCCAATTGCCTTACTGTGAAAGTATTTAAGTTGTTTTGGCTACTACAACGGGTAATATTTGAAGAAATTTTGAATAAAGCACACGCGATAGCAGTATACAATCTTGTAAGAGGTTGTCTAGTTAAATAAATGATGGCGATTTTACTTTTGAATAAGGGAATCCATATTTGATACTTAAGAGATTTAACATTGATCAAGCAAGTTTATTAAAATTTTAAAATACTGTCATTGGCCTATATAGTGTTGCTGTATACTCCAGAGACAGTAATTAGCGTGATTAACACTCAAAATATGTTCGTACGTAGGTTCAAATCTGAACCAACGGTACTCCGCCTACTTGTAGCGTACACTGAATTTCACTTTGGATCCGTCGCATTGTCTGTGCCTTATACGGGTGTATCATTGCGGTCGCTTCTCGTGTTTGGTCGTGAGTTGGTTTATCCCTTTACATATACCAATTGCTGGGTAGTCGGCCCCGGATTGTACACTACTAGTGTGAACATAGACTATTGAGCTTTCATACATATTAACTAATATGATCAATGAAATGTGCTATCCGTAGTCATTTGTATATGATGCATAATTTTTAATTATTCGAACGTCTAGCACATTGCAACAAATATTGTAGGCTTTAAAAAAATGGATTGCCAATCATTTAATTTTTAAATGGTCATGTGAGTTATTTTTTGATAACGCTATATTATACACTTAAATAAATAACAGTAATGAGATTGGCATTGCCCAAAATGCTTACGTAATCGTATAAAACGATCCCGGAGGAAACAATTTAGACTACATTGTAAGTAGGTGTGGTGATGTAACCTCTGCATATTCATAGTATGAAATAATGCAAATCCAAAGTGTAACAGTTCATGCACCCACATTGTATATTCGGTGTCCTTTAACATGATACACCAGGCGATTATGATTTGTAAAGAACAGTCCAATTAGAACATTATGTCATATGTATAATGTTAGCTTCAAAGAGAGACGTAAGTATGATCTCATACGAAACGTAACGCTAGTAAACTCATTCAAAGCGCTCATTACTACGCGATAGGCGAATAAACATGAAACAATTTAAATATCTAGACACGCGTTTGTATTGGTTTACGAGACGGTGAAAGTGTACCGCACTCTGTAGCCGTTGTACTATGATTAAATATGTTTATGCTAAGCAACTGGACGCGTTCAGGCTTGTCTCGAAAACATTATTCGCAGGAATAAGTCATTATGGTTTTCGCTACCTAAGTGATTATGTCATGAGGATAATAGAACTCTCCTCACAAATTTATGTGTAAGATGCATCAATGTTTGGGTCAACCAAAGCGGATTTTAATGATAATTATACGAATCATAAACGGCCTACTAGAGGCGCAGTGGCCACGTCACGAGGAAACAACTATCGTAAGCCACCACCAGGCGCACACTACGTGAATGTCAATGGATCGCCCAGGCGGTGACTCAGCTGCATGCCTCCGCAATCACCTGGCCCCGCGCAGCTATTTGCGGTCGAAATTATCTAGTCTAGGCAACATTGGTTGTTCTGCAGTGTCTTTAGTCTTAAATCCTTTACCTTCGACGTAAAAAGGATTTAAATCGTCGTGATACAGTGATACTTCATTAACTAACTTTTAAGCAGCTTAATCATTTGTAGTGAAAGAATGAAAGGTATATGTCGAAAGAATTTATCAGCAAGTCATCTCGGGATGGTCATGGTCAACGATATTGTCCGTCTTGTACAACGATTTTTGAAATGTATACGTATATTTTTCTGTCTAAAAACCTTAATATTGCCCTCAATTGTCGTCACACAAATACTAAGAGCCTTGGAATATGTAAACAAATATTCGCCGCTAAAAAATGGTTATTCAAAGAAGCAATAAAACGGAATCTAATTAAACACGCCGCCTTGTTAAACATGGTTATCTTTGCGTATAATTTACACTGTTGTGTCATACAATAAATATATGGAGTTCGCTAGCAGGTTATCGAAAACGGAACTTGATTCATACTATTCACGCTTATCCGCGTTGTATCATGTGTTTCCGAGGAAACTCTCGCGGATTATCGTCATATAATGATATGTCAATGATAATATTTTTACAGACCGTCGCTTGTCGAACTCATACGAACATAATATTATCCTCGCATATCGGCGCATGTACGCTCAGCACGAAAGGGATGCACAAAAAAGCTTATTAGTTTATTAACTCAGTTTTAGACAACGAAATTTCTTTGAACACAGAATAACACGAATATCATTATCAATCCAACATTTTCTATAAAACTACATACCTTGTCTGTGTTAGTAAATACAACCATTGTGGGGGAATAACGCAAGTGTGTTTTAGAAGTAACCAGCTTAAAAAAGACAATAAACAAAACAAACATGTTCGAAGCGTTTAGTGTGACTCCAATACGTGAAGAAATATGTATAGACACAATTGGGGAAGAATTATTCGTGATTAGTTACGGTCACTTCTTTTAACATTTATGACGAAATCAATAAAGGTTGGCATTTTGATGGCTCTAAAGCAATACTAAATGTCATAGTATGAATGGTGGTTGGCAAGCGCCGGCTCGGGCTGTTGAATGGACAAGCGACGCACGCGCACCGCGCCAGTAATGGTCATCGTTAGCGGAAATCATTCATAGTGTACCATATAAGCGCCGGTTCGACGCCAGATTACCTAACTACGGACATTTATTGATTTAATAAACCATAAAGGGTTTAATAGATTTTATGTAATACGAATGCGATTGCTATAAATGGTCCCCATAACAATTCGACACCTCTTCGCGCTTGCATCATAGACGTGAATATAAGTAATTTAAATAATCATAAACTGTAAACCGTTTCGTGGGGAAATACGTGCTTAATCTGATTTGTAACGAAATACTGAAATAAATTTACAAGATTTTATCCAAAGGCAATAATATTTAGAGACGACTTTAAATTAATTTTAACGTTGCATTTACGTAAATAAACTTATGTGGCATGGAAACAACTTATTTTTAAGTATTCGTCGTCTCATTTCTGTTGGAGAGTTCCCAATATTTTAATTTGTGTTTAAAATGTGTTACTTTGACTTCATCACTTTAAGAAGAAAATGACAGGGTAATATGAATATACACGGGTCTTGGCCATTTGGAAAACTTTTCATATCTCCATAAATTTGTTTTAAATTAAAAGTTGTGCCGAACGTTAGCGCATCACGTCTGGCACATAATTCACGATAGGCAGCCCGCAGCAGGGTACGCGAGGAAGGCGCGCGACGGTCGCCGGTCGGTCGACGCTCTCTCATTGTGCCTCCGGAAGTCGAACGGGAAGTCACCGCTCTGTGGTCTGTACCACCTAACAGTGAACTGTGTGGATGCTACAGCATAATTCGTATAAATTACATTTACGAAGCTAAAGATGAGAGATTCGGACGCAACTCAAATGGTTTTTACGTGTTATGAATTCCACGTCAATGCGGATAAATTTCGATTGATTAATGTTTATGAATCTGTACAATGTTGCGAGGGAGTACGAGGTGTAGCTGTACTACCGTAATGACAACAATATTCAAGGATTTTATTCCATAGATCCAATGAGTTGGTGATCACACTCGCAATTTGTTTTGCAGTTCTCTCCATTATCTTTCTTCACTTTATACACTACACGAATCGTGTAATTAACTTGCCTCACATTGTTTGTTAATAGCCAATATATTTTACCGCGATCCGATAAAACAAAAACAAGCCAGCTTTCGCCGTAATATATGGTTCGGTAACAAAGTTTGTTCCACTTAGTACTGAGGTCCAGATGTAAAAGTCGGTTGGTTGTGAAACCACAACTTTCATACACCCACCACGTGCCAGATGTTCAAACTATACAGCACCGGTAGCGATTCCGTTTACTTTCTTAGCTGTTTCAAGTGGATTAGAGTGGTAGTGAATACTATTGGGGTTTAAAAGTAACAATAGGATTTTGTTCAGTTTTAACTTTGCTGTGTTTTCCTACAAGAGTTCTGTAAGCTTTATCGTTTGGCTTTATATATCATTAAAATCATATAAGAGGCAATACCAGAATGGTTTAAATTTATAGTTCTTTATATAGTAACTCGTAGATAAATAAATTCATGTCACACCTGATAAGTTCTGAATCTAAAGGATCGCGTTTTTGGGGCGGATTACCGCATTCGTAAAATTATAATTCGTATTATTTATACATTCAGTATAGATAGTAAATAGCGCTACCAATTGCTCGAGCTAAATATAAATGGCGCTTAGTATTTTAGGAATATGACTAAACAGATAGTGGTCTCGCCTGTAGGCTGTGGACGGCGGAATTCCGGCGCAATGTCCTCATCAGCTGCAGATAACTTGATGGCATTGTTAGTTAGGTTAACGGCTTCATGTTTTTACACCAGATAAGCTAACTTTATGTCCACCATTACTAAAAATTGTCTTTCTAGAGTGTTATCTGGACCCAAAGCACGAAGCTAAACTTAATGTGTATTTTCTAACTTTGTAACTTCTTGGCATAAAGTAAAATACTGGTTACAAAGTTCTAGTTGGGAGCATTATTTCATTGTCGCCTTGACTGTCTCGCTACAGCCACCTTTTTATACGTATTTCAACTAATTCATTCCGAGTCACATTTTCCTCATTTTAAGAACGTACTAACGTAAGACTGCGTTGCTTACTACACGCAAATCGTCACACACAATATACATATTTATAATTTTTTCTCGGTAAAAATAAACGTCCACGATGACTAACTCGATCGACTTGTTTACTTTAGTGGCACATGGGCCATGATATTGAATTAAATTTGGACACAGGTGAACTTGACATTTATATATATGGCAGCCGTTGTCACAGTTTTCGGCCATACATTCGTTATCTTGCTCGTAATTAAACGAATTATTTTGACCTTTAACCTTACTTTTTTGAAAATTATTATGGAAACATACAACACGTGATCATGTCAATGGTTTATGGTCACTGTTCAGAAATATAGGTATACTAAAATCTAGTATTACTAAATCTCTAGATAGTTTCTCATCTCATTTCTACGACAAATTATGAGTGTCAAAGGGAGTGTCATTTGTTAGAACTATATTTATGCCGTAAAATCTCTATCAATAACATAAAACAGTATGGAAGTTAACGTAAAGGAAGGAACGAATATTATATTCCACGGAAATAAATTTACATTATCATTTATCAAACAATACATCCCGTACTGAAGAGGACATTCGCACTAGTAAATTAATACTTGTTTTCATTCAGTGTATCCGAGAGATAAAATCGTTTATATTATCTATTTACCGCGTTGACAATGTTCAACAATCAGAGTGTAACCTCATTACTTTGATTCCGATTAGTCTCGACATACAAATTGTTCTCATAAAGTGACGTCACTTGGCATCGAAAACTACAACTGTTATAATGGCACGGTGACATCATTTTTACAACTCCCAAGCGGCATATCTCTGCAATTTCGTTACCTCAAGACAAATGGGGAAGGTAATTATGAATGATAAAAAATGCATTGTGTTATAGTGTTCAGTGCGGCGATGCGACGGTTTTAGAACGTAGTTTCTTCGAATTTATACACATGACTTTAAATTACAAAAAGATGTGATTTGAATTTGCATGACAATTAAAATTTGGTCTACTAATTTGTTTATTCACTTCCTATAAATAATGGCATGAAACGGTTGCTGTCTAACCTTAACTTAGATGCAAGGACTGTTATCAACAATGTACAGCAAACAAAACGATTTTATTACTCACATCAATCGTCTGGAGTCTAGGAAACTAGACGTTAGAATAACAAAAGCAAATACGGCTACATTAGCTTTGTAACAAAATTGACCTACTACCGAAAATACGAAATAGTGTAAAATTCAAAATCTGCGGTACTTACTTGGACTTCCAAGAACATAATAGAGTCATCTATACTTTATTTTATCTAAATAAGCATTCTCAATAATAGACAAATACACTAAAGGTGACGATAAGTGGAAGGCCATGGTTAAGTCGACATGAGCACAGGGAGTCTTTCCATATTAATTATTATTTTACTCGAAGTTACATACTCGTTTTAGCTTAGTCTGAAGTATATTGTTTATTCCCATTTTAATTTTTCTATGGTTTCCAGAAGCCTTATGGGTCGACGAACACGGCCCATTAGTCACTACTTGGCCGAATAATTAAGACAGCAATGTTACAGACCGCCTAATTGTGGTACAATGATGCGTATGATCACGTAGGCCATGGAATGTGAAGTTCTAATTGACGTTAATTAGACTGCATTGATTAGTTTCCGTCGCCATGCCATGAATATAAATGAGCAGCGTTTCAAATTGTTATGATTACGCCTAATTGATATTAAACTGACAGTTTTATTGGTGGATTTATTCTTGGTTGAGTTGACTCAGCGACACACGTAGTGGCACAACAATTAATTAAATTATGTACGCGAACTTGTAAATTAGTTTGCAAATATGAATATAAGTCTACGCTATTGAACCGTTTCTTCAACTTTCGCAAAGAGACCAATAGCGTTATTAGCCAGAGCTCTAGTATAAGAGGTGTTTTCATCTAATGTCAATGATCTTCGTTTGTATGAGCGTCTTTACATTGAACACGTTAAAAGGAGCATTTCAAAATGAAACATCGGGGACGTTGCACTATGCCAAAAACTGTTTTCAATAAACCATGATTGCAATAGACATCAACTGGCAGGTAAAATCTTTCAAATATCAACCTTGATGGTTTGTAATAAAAATTACTATAAAAGCATCAGCTCTCGTTACATCCGAAGAGACGAGACGCTCTTGCCATAACGGTGCCATAAAACCGGTCCATTAGAGGTCTCGATGCAACGTGTTCGCGTGGTACACGTGAACTAATGCAAACTATTGTATTTTAGTTGCACAATCTCATGCTTTTACATTAAAATATACCAGTTTATGGAATATGATGCATTGTAAATATGTCGTAAATATTGTATTAGTTTTTTACAGCAACCCGACAAATAAGTACGTGATGGTTACTTAATGATAATGATCATGAACATACCAACCAAAATAATGTTAGGTGTCGCCGCATATGCCCTCATTTAAGCCCTCTAGCAATCTCACGGACCCCTCGAAGTGTATAGCATAACTGTTCCTCTATATCAAAATACACATAGTTCCTTAAGTACCGAGGCGCGGCTCTACCACACTCTCATTAGATCCTGCTGAATATATTAAGTTGATATTGAACAATATAATATTTTGTAATATTACTATTCAAATCACAAGATTTGATAAATTACGACAACTTCTGTACAATATGCGTGGTTATTGGGTGCTGCAAATGAAACGTTATACACTTAATACGTGATAAAGAATCTAACTTATCTTTAAAATTTTAAAGTATCCTCATCTGTTTCCTGATTTAAAAAATAGGGTGCATAAAATCTTACTTCTAAGTAATATTCTAAAAATCTGGGAAAAGTTTGAGTATTGTAAAAGCATAAAGCGGTAACGGCTTTGGATGTTAATTCGCATATGGATAGACCATGTTCTAGTGGGAAATGTTTTCATTTTTAATCTGATTTTTAAATAGATGGCATTAGCGGCGTGCAGAAGGCGCTATAGGACGATACTGTATAGGACTTATATACCAGGAAAGGTCTATTGCGCGGATGAAGACGCGACCAACACCTATCTATCTATCTATATATCTCTAAAATCACCTATATATCTCTAAAATAAAAACAAATAAAAAAAATTGCTTCGTAATAGCCAATAATAAGTTAAAGGAAAATGGGAAGTTATTACTCATAAGTAAAGACCGGATAAATCCACAACTTGCCTCAAAACTTGCATAGTGAAAAATAAATTTAATAACATACGAAAGAATCTAAATCTAATTTATCGATTCTAATAATAGCGTTCAAAGAAATTTAATGTGACTATATTAATGCATTAGTTAGTATTTGAGGCCATTGGTGACACAAGACTCCAAAGAGAACGGCGAGATATTCTGAAACAAGAGCACCTGCGAGCCCGCGACCCGACAACCGGCGTTGGATATTTATGACTTATCTGAAATGTAAAGAAACCAAATCTATAAATCTTTTAGCAGCCATAATTTAAGTCGTTAATTATCAGCATTAGCAATAAATAAAGTTATTAACTTAATATATGTTTCGTCGCCCATTATTTGACGCAAGAAAAGTGATAACAGTGAGTAGTAAAAATATTTATTAATAAGACGATAAATGTTAAAAATGCAGTTAAGTTTCATAATTCTATAATTAGTCAAAATTGGAGAACTGACAATTCTGGACAAATGTAAAGAAAAATCTATTTATATTGTCATGATAAATATGTGCAAATGCAATGTTTAAAGAAAATAATGGTGTTAAATAAAAAATATGCGAATACTCAATTATATGTGGGGTAATACAGGTTTACAGCGCCAAAAAATGTAACGATTCACAATACATTATGTTTTTATTTATTGAGATGTGACAAACAAAAGCGATCGTATACGTGTGAACATTTCTCACGTTCCATTTCACTAAGCAGACTATAGGTATACATGATTCGCGTAATAATGTTAAGAAACGCTGTAATGAAGTATGAGTCAGCGTTTATTTGCAATCCGGGACGGGGGAATACCATATCATGGCTCGGATTTAAAATATTTTGTCACAGGAAAATAACTTTAAATAATAACAATAATAAGGGGGTAAGGGATTAAAAGGGATTTTAAAAGACAAATAATTTTCACGACCATTTTAAAAACGTGTATGTACTTATATTGTATACTCTTGAACAAGGGCACGTTGAACGATCTATTATAAAGCTAGATCTGCCTGAATTATATGACAGCAAGGGAGTTGCGGTTCCAGCGCTACAATCATTATCGAATTGACGAATATTTATTTCGAAGTATTACTATGAAGACTCTAGAGACTTAAAGAAAGACTATGTACATAGCAGATGGGGTATATTTAGTAGATCGTAAAGCCAAGCTCGAAATGAAACAGACCATAGTTTCATATGGGGCTGGCAGCATAATATTGCCAATGACTTAATTAATTCCTTGCCCACGTTCATGGCTAAATAGCCAATTATTAATAATTAAATTCAATACTCTTCTGTCTGATAAGGTAGAGTATTGAATTTAATAACAGAATAAAACGATTAAACTTTAATACGGTGTTTATTTCCAAAACGCAACGTGAAGAACTCTACATTAAATTGAAGTGCAGTTTATTAACAAAATTGTTGAATATTCATTGTTGAACTTGTTGACTGAAGTATATGCAAATTTTATTCTTGCTAGATTAATTTTATCTCTCCAAAAGATTTCCTGAATGGCTCTTTTAAAAGTTTATTCTATTAAAACAGATATTATCGATAAAAACGTGTCTTACCTTACTGTTATAGCGGAAATAGCATGTTTTTTTTTTCACATTATAGTATTAAAACTGTATTTTGTAAATTATATATTTGTTTATATCCCACACCAGGATTTCAAATAAAGTATAGGTAAATAACTGTATTAGGACGTGGACTGCGGCGCCGAGACAGTGTGATGCCCTCGTTCCCCATAAAAAAAGTTATAAATGGCAGTGAGGAATTTCTTTAAAAACATTATTCATGTCTTAAAGAGATAAATCAGACAACAGTCAGTGCCACCATAGTTCGACTGTTACAAAGGCAGGACAAACTTGAGACATCCGATATAACATACTATATTACTTACATACATCCATATATACCCAGTTAGATGTATGAATCATATCCCTACCTACATAATAACACATCAGTAAATTACATTTGTCATAAAAAAAGATTACTATATAACTGTACTCTTATATCACTTCCATAAAATTAACAATGTGATGTTGATAAGCTCATTTGTTTTTTGTATAAATAACGTTACATTACGGCCGCACTTCCATGTCGGTAATGTGGGTGTAGGTACTCAGTGATTATATACGTTTATTGTATGAGTCACTATTTTGGTTATTGAGTGACAATAGCACATTCTATTGGCACATCCAAGGTGTTGAGATTCGTAAAAAAGAACGTCACTCGTTCTGATGTACTCACAATAGATTTAGTGTCCGTTTCACAAGGTTCCGGTGAATTTTGTTTGACAGTTATCGGATTAAACAGCTTATGTAGATAGTACTCATATTATTGTAATTTATTTGGAAACATTGTGACTTTTGTATTTGTTCGACTTATACATTGACGAATAGCATTCACACAGAAGTTGTGAAACAGGCCCTTAGTGTTTAATTTTGGATTAAGCCTTAAGGTTAATCAATATTATAAATATTGTTATTTAAGGTTATAGCTTAAGGTCCATTTTTCATACATTTTGTTTCACCTTTAATCTGGGTAACTAAACAATATTGGCAAGTAAAGAATTTAAATTCACGTCTAGTTAGTGATTAGTTCTCGCAGTTAAAAGAAAAACGTAAAAATAATGAATATGCATGGATATTTCGGCCTTTAAAATTGCGTCATATTAAATTTTAAAGGCCGAAATATCCATGATTATTAATTATTTTTACGTTTTTCTTTCAACTGCGAGAACTAATCACTAACTAGACGTGAATTTAAATTCTTTACTTGCCAATACTTGTTTAGTTACCCAGATTAAAGGTGAAACAAAATGTATGAAAATGGACCTTGAGGTATCGCCTTAAGCTATAACCTTAAAGTAGATTTTTTGTATGAATACGCTAATATCTGATAATATGACTGCTATGATATTGAAAAATCTTTCACTTATTAGGAAGATGCACTATATATGTTTTATGGTTTTCATCACGAATACAGAAGGCTCGCCAGTGTATAAACGCGAGTGAGCCGCGAGCTACACCTAGTATACATTCCTTACATGCGCCTTCAACTCCTACTTGACCGGTTTTGATATACGATACATCATTGCCTTATACTACACTGGAATAAGGAAATACTATTAGAGGGCCTTTAACTTCAAATAGTAAATACTATTGTAAAGATATTCAGTAATTGATAGCTTTATAGCAAAGTTTAGATATTTAGTAATCGATAAGTTTAGGAGCGTGTTATTTTTACACACCGTGTAATAGAATTAGATTATTTTAGTATTTATATTTAAAGCAGTGATTCAGGTTATTTAAGATGGAAGTGATGTTATTAACAATTTTCTTTCTTTTTTGGTAACAAGCGTCGCATATGAATTCGTCATAAATAATATTGTTTTAGAATATGTTCTAAAAACGTCACCGGAGGATATTTTATTTCATTCAGTATCTGTGTATTGACCTGTATATTGGCGAAGATTTTTAACGCTATCTTCAGCGTCAGGTATTACTGTGTCGATAACACCAATCCGAAATCTCAGTTAATAACTCTCAATAATATTATTATCTATATCATCTCTATCTGTTATTTAAAAAATAACGTCATCTCACCAGCTTTTCTCGTCGCCCACAGACAGTCCAGCACGGCTTCCCCCACAGAGCGTCGGCGCTCGCCTGGGACCCGCTGTTGAGGCTCGCGTCCTTCGGCACCGCCACCGGCGCACTCAAGGTCTACGGCAGGCCAGGAGTCGAGCTATACGGACAACACACCAACTCAGACTCCTCGGTTATACAGATACAGTTCGTACATGGTAAGTCGTCAATTGTCATGTCGGAATGGTTGGCACTCACTCGTGGAAACCTCTGTGCAGTCGATAACAATAGCTGATAGATAAAAGTCGTAATGTTGATGAACCGAGCTCTCCTTAACAGTACTATATCAAAGGCCATAAGTGATTTAATGATTTTTTATGTTTACGCGAATGTTACGACATCGAAATAAGAATAGTTTTCGGATTTTATCTCGGTTTATTATATTATATTTTTCTCCCAAGCTTTCGGAGACTTACAGTCCTCGTGGTCACGGGGCGGACAAGTTTCCCGTGGAAACTAACAGTGATTTATCTATTCAACGAGCAAGGTTTTTAGTATAGATAAACCGATGTTTTCAGGCACAGGTAGACTAGTGTCACTATGCGACGACAACAGCCTACACTTATGGGAGATAAACGAAAAATCTCTAGTAGAGTTAAAGTCACATACTCCCGAAGGCAAGAACAAGAAGATATCGGCACTATGTGTAGAGTCGTCGGGGAAGAACTTACTGCTCGGCACAGAGGGCGGCAACATATACACACTGGACCTCACTTCGTTCACAATCACAGAAGATGTCATATACCAGGACGTCGTTATGCAGAAGTGAGTTCGTTTTTTACAAATTAATAAGTAGTTGGATAAAATTAACATTTATGGGTATCTAGTTTCACTAGTAAAGACGAGTGTTTTTCAATGGGTTAATATTTTTTGGGTTTTATTATTTATTGTGATAATGAATCGAATTTCATCAAATAATCTCTTGTTTCTCAATTTTGTTTACATTTTACGTCAAAAATCATTATCCAGTAGGTAAGTATACTCAACGAATTAGTGATAAAAATACTTTAATCAAGATGTTATTAACCAATGGCGAGAGAATTCATTAAAACAATGTCGCTTTCATCAAACCTGTAACAATAAGCGTTTTATTAGCAACATTGTTCAATAGAATTACAACTAAAATGAACGATGTCAAAGGAATGTTCGCTCTTAACGGCTTCGTAAATTTTTGTCTTAATTAATCTTCTCTATTGTTTGTGCTTTGTATTCTATGTAAGTAGTAAATAATATCTCCGTTGATATTTAATAGCGAGATGAAGTAATTTGTCGTAATTGGTTGCGCATTTTTCATTGTCTTAGTTTCTTTTCTATAGTCTTATATTTATAATATTGTTATAACAAAACATCACAACATCACGCATTTATCCCCATAGGGGTATACAGAGGCGCAACCAGGGCACCCACTTTTCGCCAAGTGTGTTCCGTCCCATGATGTGATAGGGGGTGAATCGCCAAATCGGGCACAAATTCCAGACTCCGGGCTGATACTGAACAGAAAAACCAAAATATCACTTCGCCCGATCCGGGACTCGAACCCAGGACCTCAGAGCGCTGTCGTACCACGCATGCAGTACAACTATGCCACCGAGGCAGGCATTCTTATGTTTAAATTATATGAATTCAGTGAACCAATAAATATTGGAATACAATTCCAGCTGTCCAGAAGACTTCAAAGTGAACCCGGGAGCAGTGGAGGCGATCTGCGAGCACCCCAAAGTGCCCGCGAAGATCATCATCGGGTACAACCGGGGGCTCGTGGTGTTATGGGACCGCGCGGCGGCGGCGCCCACACACACGTTCGCGTCCAACCAACAGCTAGAGAGCTTGTGTTGGAATGATGATGGTATGTATGTCGTACATGATGACCGGCAAAATTTACACATTATTTTTCAACTGTAACCGTAAAATGTAAACACTTTATGGTATGAAGAAAATATTTAAAATATTATCCATTTCCCTTTCTAATTATCGTAATAATGGCACCATGCATGCCATGTGGGATTATTGTATGCATTAGTTCCCTTTTCCATTAATTCTGGACGAAATCAAATAAACCGTGGACCTTAACTACGTCCATATGTATACCCGTCAAGTTTAAGGCAACCGCATCCAATTCCGCAAATTTAAATAAAACTAATTATCCGTTATATACCTGTATGTAGCCGAATCTATTAATTATTTTTCTTAATAATTCCGTTCACCCATTCGTTCAGGAGAGCACTTCACGTCGTCCCACAACGACGGGTCGTACGTGACGTGGGAGGTGGCGGGCGCGGCGAGTGACCGCCCGCTGAAGGAGCCGGTGACGCCGTACGGCCCGTACCCGTGCAAGGCCATCACCAAGATACTCAACAGGACCAGCATCGACGGCGAGGAGCTCATCGTTTATGCAGGTGATGGGAAATATATACTAGAATTCCGAATTATTTATTTATTTATTGGATTTTTAAGAGAAACATACAAGCAATAATGAATAACATAAAAATAAAGCAAATTGAGTAGTACATGGCTCAATTAAGTTTCCACAATTAATTAGTTCTAAACATAAAACTGAGAATTTAATATAATTAAGATATAAAATCAGTAATCAATCAGTCAGTAAAATCGGTATAAATAATGTAAAAATACTGAACATTGCAGTATTCAATTATAAACAATAATATTTATCTTCTATTACTTTCTTTCCATAGTTTTATAAACCAACCATCTTAATCATAACAATCGTCGTCTTGTGAAATGACAATAAAAAAATATTGCACATAATATGAAAGATATATTATTTAATGTTTATTTTGTTTGTAACAGGTGGCATGCCACGTGCTTCGTATTCAGATAAATACACAGTAACGGTGCAACAGGGAGAGAAGCACGTAGCGTTCGATTTCACAAGCCGTGTAAGTATGTCACGATATAGAATACAGTACCGGCTTTAGGCAATTTGATCTAAGATACCAAAGGTTGGAGAGCGTAAATGAATATGAACAAAATAATCAGTAAGAACAAAACTATATTCATAAAAATGAAAAAATTTGCGGGTCAAACGTAACAGTTCATCCTGGGTTAGTTGTTGCCTGTGTGAGACTGCGTGCATTTTTTTAGCCATAATAAAATTCAGTTACGTTTTAGTATCATAGAATTCCGATATTATTATTTGCTCTTATCTCTTCTTAGAAGTCTCAATAGACACTTGTTTTGTAAGTCAATTTAGATAAATGTTTTTCTATAACAAAAAAAACTAAAATTTCGTTATATTCTGAATGAAGGTAGTTTTAAAAAATAGACTCAAATGTTGTATTCCAGGTGATAGATTTCTTCACAACGACGCCGGTGCCGCCCGACGGTGTGCCGGTGCAAGAGGAGCGTCCAGACACACCTGCGCAGATACAAGTACAAACCGTCAACCAAGTCGCCTCCGCTTTGGTTAGTATACTTATAGTCTGACTATTCAATGTGCGCAAGTTTGGATACTTTATATTTGTTCTAAAGATTTTCCTACAAACTTTGTTTTACTGATATTAATATTGGATTTATGTTGTATTATTTGACATAATATAAATAAAATGAAGTTTCCGATTGCGTGCAATTATCGACAGTGATTCTCAGTTGAAAATTGAGATTAATATTTTATAAAGGAACTCTATAAAATATTAATCTCTCTCTCTCTATAAAATAAAGATCGAATTCAAGCCCGCCTCCTTACTCTACTACTTACGAAATAAAAATATTTTATTAAAATTCCCGACGCTTCGAAAACTCCGCAGCCTTTATGGGCACAGAATGGACGGTCAAAACATCACATCCGTGAAATATTTTTATTGCAACCTCCATACATTCTCCAGGTGGTGCTAGCAGAAGAAGAGCTGGTGGTGATAGACTTGTGCGACGCTCGCTGGCGCCCGCTGCGGCTGCCGTACCTCGTGTCCATCCACGCGTCGGCCGTCACCACCGCGCAGCTCGTCGACAACGTCGCCGCTAACGTCTATGATAATATTGTTGCTGCTGGTAAGTGTGCTGTGAAACATTTGATATAAAGGTTGCGTTGTTGTAAAGACATTGTATGATGCTTGTAGGAGTGTTATATGTGTGAAATTTTAATTTAAAAAATATTTCTTGTATGTGATTAAGCGCCCTTTTCAATAAACGATCCCTTTCCTTTTTTCTATCCATCCCGAAAATGGACCAATCGGATCAAAGTTCTTTTTTACATTCTTATTTATTTCGATTGGTTTATTCTCGGGATCAGATCGTAGATTATGATTAGCATCGTTTATTGAAAAACGGATGGTAGTCGCTTAAATTACCAGATGGCAATATCATTAAAAAAAAGCTAAGCATAATGATTGTAAAATTAGCTACCCAACCAGAGATGCAAATATTTTGGTACTTGGTGTTATCTTTATTTTTTTATATTCAGTGTCAAACTTATTCCAAAATCGGACTCCACACCGACAACTATAAGATAGTAACTAAGCAATATCTCCGTCAGGTCAACATCAAACAGAGAACATGTATTCTGAGAGTCCGTGGCCGATCTCTGGCGGGTCTGTGGAGAGCAGCTCGCCGTCGGAGCGGCAGGTGCTGCTGACGGGGCACGAGGACGGCTCCGTGCGCTTCTGGGACGTCACCGACGTCGCCATGACGCCGCTGTACAAGTACACCACCGCGCAGCTGTTCAGGTCAGCACCTTGTCTCATACGTACATACATACATACATACATTAATGTTAGTACATACATACCATTTCATATTAGTGTATTAGTAAAGTTCGATATTAAATGTTTTATCGATTTTCATATGAACGTAATTGAGTATAGCATGTCATCTATTAAATACAGACCAGTGGTAGTTGTAACAAAGATATGTCCACGTCATCAGTTTATAAAAATAATATATACAATTTCTGTGTAGTGTTAATATGTTACTTTGTCTCTTTCATTTTTAATAATTTCAGTTTTGATGTCACTAACTTTCAATGAGTTGTTAAAAGTGGATTTAATATTTATGCGATATAAAATATGTATTAATTAAAAATAATTTACAGTTCTTGATACATTCTCAATGAATACTTTGAAATTTGAAAAACAATTATAGACCAAAAAAGTATAGACAATTTTGTTGTATCTACCTTTGCGGTCACTGAATATTATGTTCAATAAATAGACAGCTTGTCGATATTGTATTAGCTTATTAAAATCGCAACTCTCAATTCGATCGTGGAACCTATCTCATTAAAAAAATAACATATTGATAAAAAATCCAAACAGGACTTTTACTGCTTTGAATCATCCTCCGAATATGTGGTTTAAGTATTAAATCCCCTTCTTACAACATCCTGTATAGCATCCAATAAGAAATAATCAAAAATAATGTCAAATAATTTTCATATTTCAATACGATATTCGCTTTAGCAACAATGTCACTGGTGCTAATACTAACATTTTCAGGCTTTTTGACATAGCTTGCCTCTAACAAATTTATCTTTTGCTTATCGCTTACTCGTTACGAAGTGGGCTGAAAAGATCTACCACGAGGTAAACATAACACATTATAGGCATGTACATGCGAGCTGCATGCTTATCATTAAGTTATTATTTATTAATTTATTATAAATAATTTGCGTTATACCATACATGAAGTTCCTATTTATTTAATGCTTTGTTACATTGAAAAATGGGAGTAAAATATACTAGAAGAAAATACAAAAGAAGGAAAAAAATAGTAATTTTTGCGTCGCAACCTAAACGCTTTTGTATACAAAGTTATTTATTATAAACATTTCATAAAGCGAATGTGTCTACAGTGGCGAAGAGATAGGCGAGAACAATGACAGCCAGACCGATGAAGAGGAGTGGCCTCCGTTCAGGCGGGTCGGCACGTTTGATCCTTATAGCGACGATCCAAGACTAGCTGTCAAACGGGTGAGTACTACATGGCTATAAATAGACCACGTATAATTGGTACTTCTAAAAAGTGACCTAATTCACCTGGTGGTATGTGGAGAGGAGTCTAGATAGAGTGTTGACTGGTGAGAGTTGTTTATCCCTTACCAGTCGACATGTCATGCCGGGCTACTTGAATTTTTATGACATAATGACAAAAATTGTAAAATTTATATAAGTACAGGAAACGTGCAAAAAAGTGACGAACGAATGTTCTTTTTTCTCGAATTATTGGAAGTTGTATTTACGTAATTGTAATTCTAAAAAAAATATTTTAAAAGAATAAAATTACCGTCTATCCTTGACCAATATACGCCAATAAAGGTGAGATTTTCATGTACGTATTTCCTATTGTTACCTTTTTACTTATAGGTAATTCTATGTCCACTGTCCGGTATGCTAACAATCGGCGGTGCTGCCGGACACATAGTGATTGCTGCCTTGAAAACAACTACAAACACTACTGAAGTTAAGGTAAAACCAAACTAAACCTTTAAATGCTGATGCATTTCCAAATGTCTATATATTTTTTTTGTGGACATGTTTTATGCAATGTAACTTAAAAGACAAATTTCACAATGTTCAAGGAAATATTATCATCTGTTAGTTGAACTGTAAGACATAGCTAAATGCACTCCTTTCTTTACCATTTATTTGGAAGCTTGACATTTGTATTTGATCGCCTTATATTATATTCAAGGATTAGTGTTTACTCAGACATTGTGAAACAGGACCTTAGTACTATTAAGACAAAACATAAATTCTAATATACATATGTAGTTCTCCCTCTAAATATGTCCTCAATGATCCACAGATGTTAACTTTCGTATCGTTTTCAGTCTATAACAGTGAACATAGTGTCAGACCGCGACGGCTTCGTGTGGAAGGGACACGATCAACTCACGCTGAGATCCGGCTCACATACATTCCCGCAAGGTTATCAGGTGAGATGTCAATTATTGTCAAACAATTATGAGTACCCATAAAAATGCATTGATAGTACGTCATATTTTTATCGCGTTGCTGGTTTTAATTTATGAGTATCAGTTGTCAAAAGATTGATTCTGTACATAAGTATTTTTTATGAAACATCTATTTAAAATATGCCTTGTTCTGGCTGGTAAAATGTAATAATAATGTTTGTATTATATTATTTTTTTGTTTTGTGAATTGATGATGTCTTGCAATCAGTATTATCGTTATCATGGTTAGTTATAAAGTACCGATAACGAGCGTGTTCCGTTCCGCAGGCGACGTCGGTGTGCCAGGTGTCGCCGCCGGCCGCGGTGACGGCGCTGGCGGCGCAGTGGGAGTGGGGGCTGGTGGTGGTGGGCACGGCGCACGGGCTCGCGCTGATCGACGCGCTGCGACACGCGCCGCTGCTGCACAAGTGCACGCTCAACCCACACGGTACATGCATGAATTTGTATTTTTTTTTTTTTTTTACGGCTCTGGACATAGTAACTATATTAAAGTTAAGAAACTCCAAACAGAAATGTATAGTTTTGCATGTAATTTCGAACAATGTAATAATGTTCTTCACAATCTCTTGCATTTATTACATGAGGGAAATAGTAAGATACATATTTTATAACAGATCATTCCGGAGCCGGTGACACACCAATTTCCAGAAGAAAATCCTTCAAAAAATCACTAAGAGAATCATTCAGGAGGCTTAGGAAAGGCAGATCACAGAGACGACAAACCACATCGAATCCCACATCACCTACACAAGTAAGTCAAAGTGTAGCAATAGTAAGAAAATATTTTTTTAATAAAATTTTATCTTGATTTAGATTTCAACTACACATTTTTATATACTGTTTAATAAGTGCAGAATGGAATGAATGATTGTTGTAAAGTTGGTATTTTCAATTTATCCTTATTGACAACTGACAAATTTCCATGCGCTCACCATACTTCTTGGCAACATATAAGTCTGAACGTCCGCACCTTTCTAATAGTTTAACGAAAATTTATCAAAATATGATATAATTTATTGATATAAAATAAAAACTCGTATGTTACAGCCGATTCCCAAAAAGCCAATCGACAAAGCTGCATCAGAGACGGACGCGGAGATCAAGCCGATCGAGCGCGCGGTGGAGGCGCGGTCTACAGACGACGCGTTCGGGTCAATGGTGCGATGCCTTTACTTCGCTAGGACATTCCTTATCAACAGTAAGTAATATATTACCTTATATTTAATAAGCTTTATAATAAACTGCCACAATATTATTATTAAGGTTAACATAACCTTTACTACGACATTAGTGATACTAATAAATAGTAATATTTTATTTTTTGCAGCACAAACTTCCACGCCGACACTATGGGCGGGCACAAACAACGGCACTGTATACGCATTTACATTAAACGTACCCAACAGCAACAAGAGGAAAGACGAACCTGTGAGTACACTGACCTTTTATTACTAGGGTTGCTAGTTTAAAATGATGATCTTAACCTTTACAATACTATTACTAAAAAATGCTACGAAATGTTTTGTGTTTACAAAAATGTGGAGATTTGACTAATGGTCAGGGCTGCCAATATTTTATTCGTACGTGTGTATGAGCTTAACTTGCGTTTTGTTTACAGGTAACATGTCAGCTCGCGAAAGAGATCCAGTTGAAGCACAGAGCTCCGGTTATAGGCATCACAATTTTGGATGGAGCATCTGTACCACTGCCTGAGGCTTTGGAGGTATGTTTATTAAAATATGAAGAGTTTAAAGTTGTTCCGCAAAACCATTTTTTTTTTTTATTTGAATTCCTTATTTTCTAATAATGAACCAAGGGTTTCGTTTATATTAACGTTACGCCTTTAAGTATATTTTAATTAAGAAATAGCAATGGCTACGTGCAAAATGTAACGTAAGAATGGTCGATGCAAGAAAATAGTTTATTTCATACATTACATTGAAATATCGATGTGACACGTGGCAGGTGGAGCGCGGGGTGTCGCCGCTGCCGGAGCCGGGCACGCACCGCGTGGTGATCACCTCCGAGGAGCAGTTCAAGATCTTCACGCTGCCCTCGCTAAAGCCGCACAACAAGTACAAGCTGACCGCACATGAAGGCGCCAGGGTAATCACTTGCATTTATTATTATCAACGTTAAGTGACAACTATAAAAAGTTGTGGAAGCTTAACTAACAACTCCCCCCAACCCTCCATTCTTTAAAGTCGGTAGGACATCCACAATTCCTTTGTTATTTTGAGTATATATGGATAATGATAATTCTTAGATGAACTGTTTTCTGGCTTGTGCGATAAATAAAATTATAAATTTGGATAAAGTGCAGGGTTATGTTTTGCAGGTGCGTCGTACGGCGTTCTCGTGGTTCGAGTGCGGGTCGGGCGCGGAGCGGCACCGCGAGTGGTGCCTGCTGTGTCTCACCAACCTCGGGGACGTGCTCGTGCTGTCCGCCGACCTGCGCCGGCAGATCAACGCCGCCGCCGTACGCAAGGAAGACATCAAGTGAGTTGCCAGTCGTTTGAACCGATAGCGGCGCCGCTCTAAATATTTAGTCACTTCGAAATTATCAAATTTATTTTTTCACAGCGGTATTTCAAGTCTATGCTTCTCAAAACGAGGTGAAGCTCTCTACTTACACTCCTCTTCAGAATTGCAACGAATCACACTTTCAGCAACAAAGGTACGCGTACAATAATACATTTATTTGTATTATTGTGGTGTAGTAATCAATCACAGTAACATATTATATGTTGTAGGTAACGATCGCACAATGTCACGTGACACTGTCTCCGTGGGCGATCGCGCTGCGCGGATCTGCGGAGGAAGCGCCGCTCACCAACGGTGAACATAAGGTAAAGTTCCTTTACAAAATACACAAGTTCTTCACTAAATCACAAAAATATAAGTCTAATAATCTTTAACTACACAGAACCTCGGGTAAATTAGACAAAAAAATATTTAAATACTTTTCCATGTTAAAATACCTCAGAGAGGTTCACAAGTAATAGACAGCTAGTCTGAATTGCGGAATGAATATAATATGAAAGTTTGCCATTTGCGGGGACCAGGAGGAGGTGGCGGAGACAGCGCACGACGTGACGGCCGCGTCGGCCGACATCACGGTGGACTCGGTGCGCGACCACACCGCCGCGCCAGAACAACCGCCGGAGCTCAACATCAACTTGCAGGTCTGACTAGCGGTCATTTCAGGCGACGTTGGCAAGGGGGATTAGTGCCTCCATATTTCCATTATTAATGACATTACCAGGGTGATATAAGCTCACCATAGGACCCTCCTATTATCTAAAGTTTTTTTTTGTTTATAGTAATGATAATTTAAAAACAGAGGCGAGAACATTGCATTGGTTACCTCTGATAAATTCATAAACTGCGTCTGTTACTAATTATCTAAAGAATCTGATTATTTTCTTTTGAGTCTGTAAATCAGCTTGTTCGAATTAGCTGCTTTTACAGAAGCGTCGAATAGATTGCAAACCAAACAATGTCTTGAAGATTTGTATGAATCCAACTACAATGCGAATACTACACATAGAATCGATTGTCTTCTAACTTCTAAGTACACTAGACAACCTATTATAATAAATCGGCCGCCGTTGCAGAATACGCAAGTGAACACGAGCTCAATGGTTGTGAAAACGACGACACGGACGACCATGAACGAGACGAACGCGGACGGCGTCACCACGACCACCACCACCACCACCACGTCCAACGCCAGCGATAACAGTAAGTGACTAGCATGCGTCATATATACACATAACAAATAACATTAACGACTACACTTCAGCCTACCCCTAAAATGAAAAATAAGCGTGAAATTATGTATGAGTCTAAAACCGATTACAAATATACACAAATTGTGTAATCACATTCTTACGGTATCCGAGTTACCGCCGTTTTCAATAAACTATATAAATCACTTTGATCCATTGTGTAAATGCACCAATCAGAACAAAGTGTTTCTGGTGGTAGGTCTCATATGTGAGAGTCCGCCTTGGTAGGTACCACCGCAAAGTCTATTCCTGCCGCCAAGCAGCAGTGTTTAGTGACTTGTGTTCCGGTTTAAAAAACATTGTAGCCAGTTTAACTACTGGACATAGAAGACTTAACATCTCATGTCTCAGGATCGCGAGCGCGGTGGAATACCAAACAATACTTTGTAATTCAAGTTGTTGGATAGTGTTTCTACTGTTATGGGCGGTCGTATCGCTTACCATCAGGCGAATGGCAAGCTCGTCTCGTCATTCAAACCAATAAAACAATTGCATTTTTTATGTGCTTACAAAATAATTTTGATTGGATTATTTGCGGGATCGGATCGAAGATTAAGATTGGAATCGTTAATTAAAACCGGTCATTAGTCAAGCACTTTTAATTTAATTACATACGAATAGTGGTTGATAACCTTTTGACAAACAAAGAAGTTCCTGCGACGTAATGATTTTACCCATTTTTATCTGTTATTTATGCAAATTATACCATGTGTTATATTAAATAAACAAGTATATTTATATCAACACAAGACGCACAAATTAAAAATATATGCATGATAGCAAAATTATTGCTTTGAATTGGCTTAATAATTCTACAAACAAATTATTTTACAAAATGCGGCATCAGTGTACGCGCAGAGCAGAAAAAAGTGAAATCTCTAATACTTATAATCCGTTAGCTTTTGCTTACACCAATGCGATGCTTGCATATTATATTGAGCTAAATTTATGTATAAAAGCGTGATGAACTTGTCTACAAAAAGGATAAGAGGCTACTCGTCAGAACATACAAAAAAGAAATGTTATGTAGGTACTATTATTTCATATCCGCCTGAATACAAGCGGTATATAAGCGATAATACAAAGTTTAAAATAAATATAGAATACTAAATCACAAATACCTTAGTCTGGTGTTTTTAAGTTCTCCTTTTCTCTCATCATTTTTGCATCTAATATTAATATTTTTAGTTGCGTCCGTTCTACAAGCGAATTAAATTATAATAGATTAGTATTGCTCGATCTCTTCCTATAGATTCACTTCATGCAACCATTCATCAGCATACTGATCTACAGATTTAAATGTCTGTAAAGCATAGTTTCACAGAGTTACCTTACTATGCCTACACTAATAGATGTTCTGTTTTCAAAATTATTTAGTCAATATAATTCACACGTTATGTTTCTATAAGTTTCTAACTCATTTTATCATTCATCATACACATGACGTTTCAATGTCTATCCGTTTGTATGTTTGACGGGCGCTTTATGTTTTTGTTCGTAGTCCTAGAGCACAGTCGTGAGGAGGGAGTCATCACGCGCATCGAGGTATCCGACACTTTGCTTTAAATATCTTATGTATCTTGTATTCTTTACCCCACTTTTATCCCTAGCATGACTTGCCTTTTGATACCTATAGTACTATCGATTTGTTTTTAAGCTTTTTAAACAGAACTCTTATAATATTTCTAATTTAGTTTTCATCTAACAAATACTAACTGTTTGTGTATTATGATATAACACGAAAAATGTCTCGCAATGTTGTGGCGTCCGCTCGTGTCTGTGCCATGTGTCGGGGATTCATCCATCATCGGAGCAACGTATCGATATCGATGTAAATTGAAGTTGATTTGAAACTAGACCCCGGCAAGCACGGGCGGGAGCCACGCGTTGCAGAGAAGAGCGTGAGGTGGTACTCATAGTGGATGTACCCGCAGACGGGAACTGTGACGGTGCCGGCCGGCACCGACCCGAAGCTGATTCTCGAGATGTTTGACCGCCAGCGCTCGCCGCTGAGCGTGCCCGTGCCGCCCGCGCACGCCAACCACACCGCCCAGCCCGCCGCCGCGCCCGACGCGCAGTAACCGCGTTCACACCACTCCGCTACCTTCTACCGATCCAACACTGTTTCAAATCGATTTTATACGAAATATTAACCCACATTATAATTTCGTACCCAGCGGCGATTTGTACATAAGGGGGATACTCACTCCACCGAAACTTCACGTCGGAAAATTGTTCTTTATAAGTACTCCATATGTAATACAATTATTAGTTTTAAAGTATGTTTTAACATTACTAGTGGCAATTTGTCTCTTCTATAATGCCTAGACAGCTAAATATACTGCCATCAATGGAAAAATTTTACTTGTATACCGAATTGGTTTTATATCTCTAGGTATACAAAATCAAAATAAAAAAAGATGTTAACACTTGTTTTAATATACAGTATAATCCGTTTATTATGACTCTGCCTATATTGACCAACCTCTTATTATGACGTAATTACACTACGAAGTTTGGTTTTCATATAAGATTCTTTATAAAAAAGTCGAATATAATGACTTCCCTTACAGTGACATGTCGCTTATTGTGACCCCTTTTAATAAATTATGTCCGGTTATAATGACCGACATGATTCTTTACGCCCTCGGTAATGTTCCTTGATTCCCGACGACGTTCGGCACGTGGCTCGTTTTTGTTTTGAATCTCAGTGAGTAATTGACATAGCGATGTCTTCTATACACAATAGTATTAGAGACTGTTTTTACAATAAAATAAAAAAACAAAAGCAGACAAAAATTACAGATTACTTACATTAAAAAATACAACTTTTATGTACATACATAGGTATGTACTTATTACGTGCATTTTTATTTTATAAGTTACTATATTTCTCTATTAAAGTACTTAAATACATGCATACTATTTACATATTTTTTTTTTCACAAAACGCTTTGTATGACGTCCGCTTATTATGACGTGTTTGTCAATTCCCTTCGATGTCATTATAAACGGATTCGACTGTATTTTAATTGTTTTCTCTTTATGTAAAGGCTTTTATTCATTTGTCATCTACTTTTATTGAATACTAGAAACTAATTTGTAAAAATCTATAAAACGAACTTCGCATCGATATTACGTTGTTCAAGCGTTTATCAGTACATATTATGACATCATTAACTATAAAATGAAGCCCAAAATGCATTTTAATATAGTAGGCTATATTTCCGTCAATTTTATTACGCATGATTGATTTTAATGATATATTTGGGTGTATTTTTCTTGAAATATAAAATAACTAGATACTTTTATACATTTTATTGTAATTCTATAATTTAATCCGTACTTAACTGTGTCTATTACGAGATTATTTTGCTTGTTGTATGAATAAACTGTAGAATTTTCAAATATGAATACATCTTGAATTATCACTATTATGTTGGTATATTTTATCAAGTTTAGCCTGAGTATAACATTTTATTATTAAGAATATTTTACTGTACACATATAGACATACTATAATTACGAACTACTTCAGGAAATTTATATAACCATTTTTTGCTATCATAAGCTCATTCTTTTATCCTATATGGTCTTTAAAATAAAACGTATTATTTTAAATTTTAGTACAAAATCCGGAAAGCCATAACCGCATTAGTTGTATTAGTAAAGTTACAATATAATTGTGCATTGTATTGAAGGTATTTAAATTAAGTAAAATGTGAAATTAATTTACTAATTTAGCTTTTTAAGTTTATATAAACATTCATTCGGGGTGAATGTAATGTGCCTATTTATTTCTTTTTTATAATTACAAAAATTGTATCTAGGTAAAGTAGAGTAAGGATTTTTTGACAATTAGTATTGACTAGAGTATAGTATTATAATATTAAAATACCATTTAGATTTCAATGGCAATATTCGATTAATTTTATTGCCAGTTAAGTAAAATTGTTGTATTGCACCACATAGTTCTTTGTATTGTATATTCAGTATAATATTAATTGTAATAAATTATAAACAATTAAAGTACGCAAACTTATATGCAATATTCTTTTTAAATTTTTAATGAGAGTTTTCTTTTTAATTTTATTTTTATCTGTGTACGAATTGCTTTATATAATTTTTGGAATGACCTGCGGAATTGAACGAATGGAAGGCGCTACTTGGAGATATGTGATTTTATCTGGCCATTATAAGTGGATAGGTCCGTTTAAGATGATGACGCGTTGTTTTATTAAGGCAGCTTATTTGGAGTTATTGAATGCACATTATTACATCACAACTCGTGATATAAGCGAATGATTTTTTAGACGTTATACTTTTAATAATAGATATAAATTATAATATAAGTTGAATGTGCCTGCCTTTTTTTAACATTTTACAGTCGTGCTGTAGGTATAACGAGGGCAGTGCAAGGGATATAGAATCCTAAGCACCCCTGTTTATATTGAATGTACAATTTTTCCTGTATCTATTGTGGCATTTTTAAATATTTGATACGAACGATTTGTATCCCAACATTCTTACGTGAAAATAAATGCTAAGATTATAAAGCCATTGGTGTTTTTATTTCACAATTCTGGCCCGTTTATTATTTTTTTAAGAAGTAAAATTAAATCACTGACTGCCGAGGTTGTTTTATGCGCGGTACGGCAGCGCTCTGAGGTCCTGGGTTCGAATCCCGGGTCGGACAAGTGATATTTGGGTTTTTCTGCTTTGTAGGTATCACACCGGAGTCTGGAACTTATGTCCGATATGGCGATAGGCTCGCCCCTATCACATCATGGGACGGAACTCACTTGGCGAAAAGTGGGAGCTCTGGTTGCGCCGCATAATCTTTACAAAACATATAAAATAAATGCTATAATGCTGGCTAAATGCGTGATTACCTTAGTGCGTGCGTGTGTGTGTGTGTGTGGGTAAAATTAAATAGTTATGTTCACACAAGTACAAGTTATTGTAAATGTAATGTAAATGCTTCGAGACCATTATTAGTAGAGCATTAGAATCGGAACTTTAGTATCTGCGTATATGAATCTATGACCAGTAATTGTGCGACCTTGGATTCTGTTGTACTTTGCTAAAACATACCTCCGCAAATAAAGACCGTTATGTTATGGTAAGCAAATACAGGCACAAATTTGATTATGAAAACGAGTAAACTAGGTATAACCCGGTTTAATAAAGAAATGAAGTAAGTCGGCTTATCGCCCACATATGTTGCTGGACAAAGTTCTTCACAAGTATATTTTTTCTTCACACACACACACATTTTCTTAAAATGTACGTATGCGAATTAAAGTTTTGAATTTTTCCAGATACTTTCGTAGCTGTCTGTACTTTTGTTGACAGTAACCATCGTTTGCAAATAAAATTCTACATTTTAAATATTTTTTAAAATTAAATTTAAAATAAAATAAATTAAGTTATGATTTCTACATCAAATCACAGAAAAAGTATAATGAATTAAACGTACATAATAATCAATGTTATTTAAAAGTAATAATAACCTCCTAGCCGAATTACGGCCACGGCTCGGCGGCCAATCTTACTACGGAAAGCCAAGTACGCAGGAGATTATTGCACAAATGTGTGCGCAATACACAGATGCACTCTCTGCGTATTCTCAGAGCCGGGTGAGACGGTAAATCCGACATGACCCAAGAGAGACCCGGCGTAGGACCGACGTCTTTACGTGCTTGCCGAGGTACGGGGGTATCACATCCCCAAATCCTTGACTCCGAGATGCGACTGAGTAATTTTTAAGAAGAAAAAACCCAGTAACAATTATTTTGGCTCGACCCAGGATTCGAACCCAGGATCTCAGCGCGGTAACTTCGTATTCGTACCGTGTACAACTACTTCACCAAGGCAGTCAATATATTTAAAAGTACCGGACTGATTTTGGAAAAAAAAAACTCCAGAACTATAACTCCAGAACGCACGAACCGATTTCCACGGTTTTGCATTCGTTGGAAAGGTTTTGGACTCCGTGAGGTTTATAGCAAAATTCAGAAAATTTTCAAGAAAAAAGCAGGAAACAGGGAAAATCATTTTTCACATACAGCGCCATCTCTGATACATACCATGTACTAAAACGGCGCCAGTATGTGGTGTGTGAGTATCCCTCACGAAAATAAGTACGTTTCATTTTAAGTAATTGGCGCCGGTGCGTGATATGTTGTTTGACAGCTACTCATTGTACTCTGCTCAGTTAATTTTTGTGTTGGATAGCCCTGTGTTCGTGGAGTGCTATAGGCTATATATCATCACGCTATGACCAATAGGAGCGGAGCAGTAACGGCTAATCCCAGGAACTACCAGTTTGAACTGAAAAAATCTTTTTGTGTCGGATAGCCTTTTGTTCGTGGAGTGCTATAGGCTATATATCATCACGCTATGACCAATAGGAGCCGAGCAGTAATGAAACATGTTGCAAAAACGGGGAAAATTTATTAGTTTTGAGAGCTTCCGTTGCGTGCGCTGCGTAAACGGTTAAACTTATGCAACAATGATGTATGACGGAATTGTTCCTCTTAAAAAGTTCTACAAAAATATATTATAAAACAAAGTCCCCCGCTGCATCTGTCTGCCTGAACGTGTAACTCAAGAACTACTCAACATATTAAAATGAAATTTGGTATGGAGACAGTTTGAGACCCTGGGAAGAACATAGAGAAAATATATAGCGTGACTTTTATAACGGAAAACTTTAGCCCGCAAAACTTTATAACGCGAGCGGAGCCGCGGGCGAAAGCTAGTATATTATAATTCTCTTTGGAATTGAAGCTTCGGAAAAATAGCCTACGTGAGACAGATAGATAAAGAGTATCAGGAGGACAACTCCGTTAAATATATTTCAATTTCAATTTGTTGTGTTTGGCATTGGATGTATTACTAAACAGAAATCTGGCAATAGTGGCTAACTGGCAGACTATTTATTAAAATTCTCTTTCTGTCAGACCAATGACAGCCGACACTGACATAAGACATTTGACACGACGTCGTTGTTGGAATTTACGAAAAGTTGCGTTTTTGTGTTGTTAAATATAGATTTTTTTCAGTTTTACGGGTAATTTGTGTAAGAACTATGGATGTATGTAGAATCTGCCTTTCCCCAGACCCAGTTAAAGATGTGCTTAAGATACAAACCGATAAAAATATGGATAACAAAAGTTTTATAGACATCATAATGTTTTGCTTAGACGTCCAGGTAAACAAAATATTGGAATACTTTAAGAAGCCCTTACTTACGTTATAACTATCGAAGATATTAAATACACTTTTCTTCATCAACAGTGTATCAACTTATCCTCTTAAGTACTTAATTCTAATACGTCAAAAGTATGATTTGTTTTCATAAGGCGCCAATCAAGTAGAGTACTTCAGAATAGCTTCTCCGTCACTAGCAATCTATTAAAGATATTTGAATACACCAATAACCCAGAATAGCCTTGGAAAGGCACAGTTCTGGAGAAAATGAATTATGAGTTCTTACAAACTCCCCCTTAAATTAAACATTCCATACCTTGACCACATTCATGAAAGAAAAAGCTAGACGTAATCAGGTACTATGTTTTATTTATTGTTTTTCTTTGAATCAAAAACTACACCAATTAATATAATCAAGATGATTGAAAACTAGTAAAAAAAACTCACTTTTGGTGTAGTCTTGGATATACCCGTGCGAGCCCTCATATATATTTTCCTGAGGACATGCAGTGCCTTTAAAGGAAATTCCGAAAATATCGGAATAATTGCCGTTAAAAAGTACAAGAAAGGAGGGTGGTACAAAAAATTATAGACATACAACTTATAAGAATTAGTGTGTCCCCAAAAAAGAAGTGACAAAAAAGGGCTTGATATACCTAATACCAAAAACTAAGATAAATTTGAATAATTACACTGTACAATACTCATGCTAACATATAAAAAAAAATAATTTTGGTTTTTCAGGTCAGTGATACAAAAATAAGTACAAAAATATGTTTGAAATGCTACAGGAAAATTATATCTTTTCATAAATTCAAAACTTTAGCTATGAAAAATGATGCATATCTAAGATCCCAGAACTGTGAATTAAATAATGGAGCTTCATACAAAGTTGATAATGAGATTAAAGTAGAAATTATGTCAATTAGTGATATCAATGAAGATAATGTCAAGGATGAAATGGAGATAAAAAACGAAGAGTTTATGTCACATGATTACCAGTCTGATGATGAACTGCTTAGTGTTATGAAGAAAATTAAGTATGAATTTGTAGAAGAGGAAACTAAAGAAAATGGTATGTCACAATATTCACCTAAACTTAGTGGATAGTTAAATAGTGATAGTAAAGGAAGATAGATATCTATTATTTGTAAAGATAATTTATTTTAAGAAAAAATACTAACTAGACTACATGCTTTGGGGTTATACAGTGTGTGTGTTTATGCAATGTTTCTAAACATAAGGTCTCCCCTAACAAATTACATCCAAACAGTATTGTTACAGAGCCTGTTAAAAAGAAAAAGGGCAGACCAAAGAAACCAAAGAAAGATAAGAGTGATAACATTGAAGAGAAACGTGTTTGTGATGAATGTGGTTTAGTGGTGCGAAATCTTAAGGACCATATGCAACGCCATCTACCTGACACCAAACGGAAAAGGTTTCCATGTAATTTGTGTGAAAAAATATTTGCCAGCGCAAGTGCAAAGTACAAACATGTCAAAAGAAAACATTTGGGCATCAAAAAACATTGCAAAGTGTGTGATAAGAGTAAGTATAGCTATTCCAATCGGAGAATGAGCTTATGACTGACCTAGCAGCCAACCTCCAACTGTGGGGGAAAGCTCAGATGCCTGAGCACCAGAGGAGGCCCATGTCATCGACAGGAATGTAAGGACTAATAACCCACACTACTGTCTATTTCAGGCATAGCAAAATGTACAATGAATTAAAAGTGTCACAACAGCCCCTATAAGATTATCTTCAAACAATCCATTGTGTGTATTTATTAAATGAAATAGAAAAATATTTCTTATGTTTATGACTTGCCTTTACAAACAAATATTCTGTAAAGTTTTTAGCCTCAAGCCGTCCTATACCCTTTTGCTAAGATTCCCTACTCTGAATGAACTCTACAATCCGCAGATGTGGTAAATCTGAAACAACACGTACTAGTGATGCATAACAGCGAAGCGTTGCCGTACGAGTGCATCGCGTGCAAGCGCCGGTTCATCACCAAGTCGCGACTGGAGGTGCACATGCTCATCCACACTAAGGATCGGCCGCACGCGTGCGAACAGTGCGGCAAGCGGTTCCGCACTAAACTAACTTTGAGTATGCACACGTAAGTTGGTTATTGTTATTTATTTTAGGACTTGAGGATTCTTAGTGAAATGTAGTTATTACTTTTAAACTTCCAACCACTATTTTAATTTTAAAGAATGTTGACAGTTTTACGAATATATCCAATTAATATTCGTCCGTCGGTTTCGGACCTCCGCTAAACCATTTTTAAAATAATAATCTTTTATTACAGGAGACAGGTGCATGATAAAGAGAAAACACATTTGTGTCAATTTTGTTCCAAGAGCTTTTTCAAAAAGCATCATTTACAAATCCATTTAAGGTACATATTAGAATATTTCCTACAGAATTAAGATTCCAACAGATAAAACTCCTATGATTATAATTACTAATTAGAAGCGTCTATGTTTTTACTAGACCTTAACATTGATGTTAATCGCCGATAAAATATATAATATAATATAATAATATCAGCCCTGTATACTAATAAATACTATCCCACTGTTTGGGCACGGGCGCCTCCTCTACTACTGAGAGGGATTAGGCCTTAGTCCACCACGCTGGCCTGGTACGGTTTGGTAGACTTCACACACCCTCCAAAATTCCTATATATCCTCAGGCATGCAGGTTCCCTCACGATGTTTTCCTTCACCGTTAAAGCAAGCGATAATTCACAAAGAAAACACACATCATTTTTTAGAAAAGTCACAGGTGTGTGCCCTTGGGATTTGAACCTGCAGACAATCGTCTCAGCAGTCCGTTCCACTTAAAATATGTATAAAATATATATAATGACCGATTTTCATTATAGGAGTCACACGAAAGAGAAGCCATACGGGTGCAAAGAGTGCGGCAAGTACTTTTCATCAAGTACAACGCTCAAGAACCACGCACTGATCCACAGCGACGTGAAGACGTTCAACTGCACCGTCTGTGACATGAGCTTCGTTAGGAGCGGGTGAGAGTTTTACAAAACTATTACTAGTTGCTAAGAATGGAAGTGAGGCCAATGCCCTTGAGCGTTGACCTTGGGCGCTACACCAAAGCTAACTAGATGGCGGTACGTGTAGCTACACACTACACACGTGTAGCTATTAGGAGTGTCAAAGTTACGTTTGAAAATATTATGTACAAGCTTTTGCCCGCGGCCCCGCCCGCTTTATAAAGTTTTTCGGGCTTAAGTTTTCCGTTATAAAAGTCACGCTGTATATTTTCCAGGGAACCTATATTCTTCCCAGGGTCTCAAACTGTCTCCATACTAAATTAAAAATCCCATTTGTATAAACTTATAAAAATATTTCCGCTAAGATAAACGTGTCTAAAAGTTCTTGTGCAATATAGTAAGTACTGCAAAAACTTGCTAGTCTAAAATCGGCTCTAGTATGTACTAGACTCTCGTTTTGTGGTTCAAAACATTTTTTAATTCTTATTTGTGTTTTTTAATTTTACATAGAGTGTATACAGTATTTTAGAATATTTTATGTTACTTAGTACATAGTATACACATCCTAGATGAAATGATGTCGACATCAATTTGTGAGAGCGCCTGACTGCGCGTAACTGCAAATATTCCTGTTACTATAACCTGTTGTTTGAGTAGGCGTTTTTAAAAATAATTAAATATTTTGTTATATATAACGGTATTAAAAAAAAACAAGATGAGTGTATTTAAAACTAGAGTATAGTATTATTTCAGAATATAGTTAACTCAAGTAAATAAGAGAGATATCGAAATGTTAACGATGTAAAGTTCTTACCGTTGAGCGATGTTTGGCAGATATCAATTATGATTTTATTCACGGTATCGTGTTTAATAAAAAAAATACGCTGCTGTGCAAAAGACCAAAAGCCAAACTACTTATTTCTTGAAAAATATTTACAAAGAATGCTTACATTATTTTTTGCAGGACGCCCAAAGTGGACATAAAGTTGAGTTTTACATATCTTAACCCCTTAAAAGGAACGTTAGAAATAATTGTCTAAAACGAGGACTAATTTTATTGATATTTTTTTATCGAAATATTATCATATCTTTAAATTCTAGTAAAATTTGTGGAATGGACCGCGAAACTTATATACGAATTGTCAGATGGTGTTTTAAAAAAACAAATATAATGTAGAATAAGGAGTATTCAAAAATTTATTCTTCTAGTTAGAAATTTTTCCTTTCAACATTTGTTTTATATGCGCTTCGATCCATTCTTTAAATCTCTTCAACGAACTTCTTGCAGCTACCTGAAGGCCCACATGCTTAGCCACACCAAAGAGAAACGCTACGCGTGCCAGTTCTGCAACGTGAAGTTCCACCGCTCCGACCACCGCAAGCGACACGAGTACACCGCGCACAAGCGACATCTAGCGATAGAAACCAGTGACACGTAATATAACAACAAATATGAACAGGATGATAGGTTTCTGGAACATGATTGTACATATCGACTAATATTTTGATATTTATAAAAATGTCCCATTGAGTTTTGATTTCACATAATTGCCAGTAAAATAAGGATACTTCCAGATCGGCGAATATACGTCCAATGAACAGTTACAAAATATAAATGCACGTAATTCTTAGCGTCTCCCGAGTTTCGCTGGACGCGACCTATGATGTATCAATAGTTTTCATGAAATGTTTTCAAGGGTCAAGTTGCGAGCTCTGTGAGTAAACATTTCAAAATGCGTGCGTATTGTTACAGTAACAGTTACAGCAACTGCGCACAGTCCTCGTGTTCAAAATACGTTCGGCAAACTGTACATACTAACGAACTGAAAAACGATTTTTTTCTTTTGGTATACTTAACTCTTGGTCTCTCGTGAATCGCCGGCGAGCCAAGACAGCTACATGACATTTGCGTGTGTCACGGGATTATAACCTTATATACTACATATATACTACATAATAAGGTTATTTTTCCGTCACACGCGTAGCTGTCAATGTTTGCCGGCAAACATTCAGCTACCTCACGGGTTAAACTAGATTTTTCCAACGACTAAAACGTCTAAGACTTACAAAAATTATGTCATTATACAACATGAAGTAATATTAAGGAAAGATCTAAGAAATTACCATAATAATGTTATTATGATTGTATACACGGTGAATCGGTGATGGTGTTAGCAAATTATAAAGTTTTATATCTTGTTTTTTAATTTATAAGTGTCATTCAAATAAGTGGTTCATGCCAAATACAGTATAACAACGGTTTTGTGTTTCTTTCTCTTTCGCACACAGGCTCTTTAACAATAGTGACGTCAATCATGTAGTTTGTACCGGGAGACACCGGTGAATTCTTTTCGATTAATTAACGAATACATTTCAATTTACCGCTGTTTTTAATAAACGACACCAATTGCTTTCTTCGATCCATCGCGAAGATGCACCAATCAGAACAGATTTTCTAACATGCTTACAAATAGCTTGCTTTGATTGATTTGTTATCGGGATCAGATCGAAGATAATGGGCCGTATTAATAAATATAACAAAATTTCGCTCTGTAGCACGATATAAACTATCAAGTTAATGTCGGTATCTAAGATCATGGCTATTTAATAAACAAATATCAAATATATTTAATGATTTCTTAAGACCACTGCATGTGGCGGATTTTAATAATTGAGTTTTATTTATTAAACAGCGACGATTTAGCCGACAAGATCACAAGGGATAGCACAACTATTTTTGTTTATTAAATCGACGAGTGCAAAGTAAAAAAAGATATCTGCAAAATAGCTAAAGTATAGGAGAGCGCATTGGAAATTAACATCAAGCGAAATATATATGTAATAGAGCAGAATATTGCAAAACGAATATAAGTATAAATAAA
The DNA here is from genome assembly GCF_014839805.1 of Manduca sexta. Taxonomy (NCBI): domain Eukaryota; kingdom Metazoa; phylum Arthropoda; class Insecta; order Lepidoptera; family Sphingidae; genus Manduca; species Manduca sexta. The sequence goes on from NC_051126.1 coordinate 9,587,990, forward strand.
ATAATATATAGATAGAATATGCGGTAATGCAAAATCAAAATCGTAAATTAATATAAATGACTATTGACTTTGCACCCGTCAAAATAGTTCAATTCGTTAAGTTTTTACTTCGGTGGAGCCATTTTTTTAAAAGAAGTAGAAGTTTTACTTAACATCTTACCTAAAGGTGAGATTAGTTTATTAATACGGCCCTAGGATTGGAATCCTTTATGAAAGCCGTAGTTAGAGGCTTAATATGAGCCGATATATGTTATTTTTTGTTTTTATTTAAATAAAACAATTGAAAAGTAAATTGGTAGATATACAGGTTTGTGTGCACTCTAGTACATTCTGTCTTCTAGATACTATTTTTTCTGGTTCAATGACTTTACCAAATTACATTGATGATAAAGGGTATAACCAAATATTATAATACTGTGGCAATGCTATATTGTTGAATATTATTTTTTAAATAAAACTACTGTGAATGTTATTATGTGTTTAATTGAAACCAAAATAGCTAATAACCGCATCACTATACGATAAGTGTTCACAAGTCTAAATTTAAAAAATATTCATACAAACTTCAAAATACTTCAAAATTGCAACATAATAGGTACCTACTATGCGATGTTGCCACAATGTGATTTCAGTAAACCAAATAGAAATTCGTGGAGAATCTTATATTTCGCACCGCATTTGCTGTCACATACAGTTTGTATGAGCAACCACGCAGTAACTCCAAAGCAAATTCTACATGACAATGTATTAAATAGATAAAAACTCTGCCCACCGACACGAGTTGGCGACATCTACATCAATGTTCCCAATTTTAAGGACACAATGGTTTTTCAGCAACATTATCGGATCCCTCCTCTTCAATACAAGATCCAGATTCTTCAACCAGTGGTGGAGATTCATCCGGAGAGAATATATTCAGGGTATTCATTATAGAATCAAGTTTTTCGCTTAAATGCGGATAGTCTCTACTAAGAGTTTCGACTATATACTTGAGTCTATCATTGACAGCACGAGCTTGCGAATATTCTGCTAAAACCACGGATTTCGGTTTCTTCACCCGAACAGATTGGCGTTTAATCGCTGAAGCCAACTCGTTTCCGAGCCTTTGACTGCGAATGACTCGTTCTAACAGCTGTAAGAATATCACAAATTTATAAAAACACAATTTGTATTCATCAGCACTATACCAAAAATGTAAACAATTACTTAATCTACCCACCAACTCACCAATTATATTTATTATATTCTGTAACTTACTGTGTGATTCTGTGACAATACCTTGTTGCACGTGACTTTGTGCGTGTGATAGATCGATCGGAAAGTCACCTTGGTATAATACGTTAATCCAAAACAAGATATAAATTTGGGCCCAATTACGTCAAAATTCATTCAAACAAACATGCAAACTTCCAAATATCTTCACAAACTAGCCCATTTATAATATTAGTAAAAAACGAGTAGCTGGTAGACATTTTACTCCACACGTACCCACTGTTTCTCCCGCTCTGTCTCCCTACATTCCCGCATTAAAGTAGCAACGTGCTCTTCCAATTGTGTGTTCATGGCGTTAGTGTCAGCTACTTGACGATCCAGCCGCTCCTGTTCCTTGCGTAACTGATCCAGACGGGAATTAGCTTCAGCCAAGTCCTAGGAAATATACACTACAGGAAACACGTACATATAATTTTTGAACTACATCGACTTGTATTTTTTATTATGTACGGTCAACGGTGGAACAAAAAAGCACGATGAAGAGAGTAGATAGAAGGCAAATTATAAAATGGACATTGAATAATAATCCTTGCTTGTTATTCTTGAGTTTGTAATACCTACATAAACTCTAACTTTATTTCAGATTCTAATTCATCTATTCGGTGATGGGGTAAGTATTTTTTTTATATATTAAAATGACAAGGTATTAAGGTATATATCTTTGTCATTCTTCTTAATAAAATTATAACCACAAGAAGCAAAACACAAATTTTTACCCTCACCTTAGTAACTCTAGCTACGTCCGCCCTCGCCAGCCGCAACTTGTGATGATACACAGACTGTGAGGTATGACCAGCATTTCCGTGCGCTTTCTCCACGGCAGCGGCCGCTCGGGTCTTTTCCATGGCGGTGTCTCGCCGCGTCACGTACAACGCCAGGTCTTCAGCCAGTTTCTCGCCCGTACGGCGGAGTTGTTCACGACGGACCTGAGGTTACAATATTCAGCATATCTAACACACACATCGCGCATTTATGCCCGAAGGGGAGTGGAGAGGCGCAATCACGGCACCCACTTTTCGTCAAGTATGTTCCGTGCCATAATATGATAGGGGGCGAGCCTATCGCCATATTGGGAACGAATTCCAGACTCCGGGCTGATACTAAGCAGCAAAACCGAAATATCACTGCCAAACCCAGGACCTCAGAGGGCTGCCGTATCGCGCATTCAGTACAATGACGCGAGCGGGGCAGTTATAATAATTAAGAGGCATAATTAATTTACGGTTTTTTTCTACATACGTGATAAGTATTTAAGGTATTCTTCTATTTAGGGGATTTATTTATTATTCATAGCCCACTCTTTGGTTCATACATTAAACTATACTGCAGTAACTGTACCCACCTCCATTCTATGAATTTCATTCTTCATTTGTCCAATCTCCCCGGCTGCTGACTTCGCAGCTTGCATGTTTTTCTTTAGATCTACTGCTAAAATACCCTGTAAAAAGACACATTCTCCCATTAGGTAATTAAAAAAATTGTCTGAGCGCGGATTATCTGCTCTACCAAAGTATAATTTACATAATTTTCATTTATACATAAGTAAAAAATTATCTTTAACTAAATAATTTTCAGGAGGCCATGCATACGTAATATAAAAAACATTAAAGCTTATTTACTTTTCTCTGCCAAATAAGAGCTTCTCTTTGAACTCTATCGAGTTCTTGAGTAAGATTAATCTTGTCCTTTTCCATTGCTTCTATATCGTCTTCAAGTTGAATTATTTCTGTTTCTGCATCCTGTTTAATAAACAAAATCATTACATTAATTTACCCATTTTTGTTAAGGGTACCATGATTTATGACTCCGCGAAACTCAAAATACACCAGCGTCAGGGTGTCAGTGCCAACAAGGACAGCAGCGAGATTCATTACCCGTGCGTTCGTCCATCTCGGAGGTACTTTCCATGCACATTAAAAACCATCATCATTATCAATGTGTAGAGTCCCAAAGCTCTCTTTCATACCATGCAACATCAAACGGTTTCTATGTATTAAATAGGTATATCTTGAAACAAAATATGCTGTATGTCAAAAATGGGTCTTATAGTATGGTGGTAAATAGCTTACCTTAAGATTAGCGGTGTATTCATGCGTGACGGCGAGCGTAGACCTCTGCGCAACGTCGTTCTTCTCTGCCGCATCCTTGCGCGTGCGCTCTAGCACTTCGAGCCGCCCGCGTAGCTCCCTCAGCGCACGCTCCACTCCCGCACGCTCCTGTAGTACGTGCTCACACTCCGCCTGAATACGCATCGTCTTCTGCTCGCAAATCTGGATTTCTGAACGGATCCAAAAAAAATAAATCATAATAATATTTAAACTACAAACAGGTCTAAAATATTTTAATTAGATCAGACTTTATAGTGTTTGCATTTCGCATCAACTTATTTTTTACTTAGGTCATAACAGTGGTGACAATTTAACGATATGCGAAGTAATGTTTATCGCAAGTTTCTTCGGATATAACCATAACTAAAAGAAACGATCACGACGTCCACTCGTCTATAAGTCCATTTTTCCAGTGTAATTCCTTATTAATTTAATTCCACACTCTAAATCGAACAACCTCGAAACTATTGATATAAAAATGTTATAATCTTCACTACTAACGTTTATTTATGAGGTTGATATCGGCGACCATCTTGTGATGTTGCTCCGTCAGCTTAACCACGTGGCCTTGCAACCGGAGCCACTCGTGCTGCATGGTCTCCGTGCGCTCGCGCAAACCCTTGATGTGTTGCTCTAGCTCTTCAATCCTACGCTCTTGAGGTGATTTCATCTAAGAATCAAATGATTAAAATACTTAATTAAAAATCAGAATTTCGCAAAACGCCTTTAAAGGTTTATATATTTTTCTTCTACTGGCTAAATAAAACTCTGTTCACTTTGCAAAGTAACTTAACATACACTTGCTTATTCTATAACGACAATTAAAGGAACGCTACCTAACTAAAAGGTTTACTGGAAGTTTATGAATAGTTTCCAAATATGCTATTTACATCAAATACTTCCTTCAACGCCGTATACTTCTTCATGATGATGTCCAGCTCTCGTTGTTTTCTGGTGATGACGAGAACCCTTTGATCATATTTCTCTTGTAGCTGATCGTTTTCTTTTTCTTTGGCCCTTACTTTAGCGAGATTTTCATCTAAAATCAACTTGTTTTTAGCTTGTCGATTTCTGTAAACCTCTATGTCTAGCATCATTTTTGCGTGCTGGTTCTCCATTGACATTAGTGATATTTCCTGTAAAAATATATATTTCAAAAGATAAACTACCGTAAAAGTACATCATATAATTATGGATACGTGTATAGAACATGCGGTAGCCACTAGTTAGTGTTCAATACGAATAAATCTGTTCGTTCGGTTAAGATTATAAAAATCCGACTGGAAATAGATTATTCATTGCCGACTTTTTACTTTAAAAATATATATTACCATTCGAAAGCTTGACTACATTAATTATACATATTACTCTTACTCCAAATAAAAATACGAAGATAGTTTTACTTACCTGTTTTCTAGACATTTCTCTAAGTTTCTTGATTCCGTTGGCCATCGACTCCACTGCTTTATCATTAAGCAAGCAATCCTGAAGATTCGCTAGGATTTCATTTTCGAGCTTCAACTTTTGCTCAATTTTACGTTCATAATCTTTCGCTGTGCTCTTTAATATGTTCTGCATTGTTTGGTTCTCCTGTTAAAATACAAGAAATAAATTAATTATTAATTGGATATCAAAACGTATAATCTATATTATTATGATCTTTATATTACATACTGATTTAATCATGTCCTGGTCTCTTTCTGTCATTTCAATTGACTCAGTAAATTGAGCAATCTGTGCTTCCAAATTAACACGTTTAGCATCTTCTGTATCGACTAAAATAAATAATATAATTATTAGTCACAAATTTACAATTTTTGCTGAGTAATAAATTCATTGCCAGGTTATAGACTTACAAAGTTTAGTGGCGTGTTCAATATCATACATCAACTTGTCTTTATTCATGGCGATCTCTTTTCCTTTATTCATCTCTTCCATTACTACCTTTTTGGTAATCTCTAAATTATTAAGTAACGTGCGATAATTTTCTTGTAATGCCCTTGAAATACGACGATAATTAAAATATACTTATTACCAATAAAATATAAAAATAAACATCTGCTGACTCACTTGTAATCATCTCTAACAGAATCAAAAACCTTGTCCCGTTGCTGAATATTTACGAGCACGGAATTCCATAAACTAACAAGGCGACGCTTATCTAATTCTAAATCTTCCAGTTCTGTAGCATAGGCGGTTACCTAAGAACATTAATGAAAAATATAATATAGACATGCACGCTTTACATACATGGAGCCGTTAGAAACAGTTATCATGTAACTTACTTTATCATTCACTTTTTCCATTTCAGCATTTTTTATTTCGAATTGCTTCTGGAACATTTCTAACTTGGATTCAAGTTTCCACACCTCGTTACTCAATCCAAATATAATCATATCCTAGAATAAAACAGCCGTTACTTTATTCTACAATATGTAATTTTATAAGCTAATTAATTAATTAGCTGAGATTTTAGAAAGGTAACTGATATTGATATCGAATATCTAAACCGCACAGTGCCAGCTAAAGTTATAAATTGGAAACAATATACCTACAAGTATTAAAGTATTTTGTTATTGCTATGAAACAGTAATAATGTATTCAAAATGCTACTCGGTGGCATAGTTGCATTGCGGCACGACTATCTTGAGGTCTAGAGTTCGACTTCTGGACAGAGTAAATTAATATTGAGTTTTTACTCGTATGCTAAGAACCTCTCTGCTTGGTGGCCGGATTTGGAAAAATGGCAGTCAGGTCGCTCCCTATTGCCCTGGGCTTCATATAGCTAGCGAAATGTGAAATGTTTTAACACCTTTGAAGAAAGGAAAAGGAGTATATATATATATATATATATATATATATATATATATATATATATATATATATAGGAGTAAATACCCTAAATATTACTATGAACGTACCAGCTGCCGTTTTTCATCAGCTAGAGCCTTCTTCTCAGCTCTCATTTTGTCAGACATGCGCTGGCTGACGGTTAAGTCTGACTCAGTCTCTTCGCGCCACTCCTCAAGTTGTCGACAAAGGGTTGTTAATGCTTCAAGCTCTTCGGTAGCCTCACGTTCTAAAAGTTGCCCCAAAATTTAAGTGCGCATGATAGTTTATGTCAGATATCGGGAATTAGACAGGGAGAACCACACATAGCTAAACACCATAATGCCTAATTGTTAAATTGTTACATAATTTTTGACTTAGGTTATTTATATCACCTCTAATTGTATCTTCTTCCAATTTTTCCATTGCCCGTTTGTATTTCTCATTAGACTCACGAGCTTTTCGTTCGGCCTTCTCGCGCTCCGCCGTTCTTTGCGCAAGAGTTGCTTCGTATTCTTCTATTAATACCTACAAAACAATAATTGTGTAACAAGAATTTTAATTATTGTATAGATTTGCCAAAACACTGTCTATTTGACCAGAAACACTACACTATGACACAATGATGCGCTAAAAATCGTACCCTCTGTGCATTCGTATCATGGTCGCTACGATATATGGCTTCAAGATCTTTTTCATATGCAGCCTTCTTAAGACGGAGCTCATCGCGCTAAAATATAAAATACATGCCAATATGAGTTTAAACCTAAATTATAATTTATATCACAGTTTCATTATTCATATTATTTCGCCATGGTATAAGTATTATAAAAGCACTAACTTTCGTCTTTCTTAAACGTAACATTGTAATTACCAAGTTAAGAATTTCCTCTTCAGCAATAGCGTTTTCCTTCTCTAAGAATTGCTTGAGGGTCGCCTGAAACCGTTGCATAAGGGGATGCGTGGCTTCCAAAACGGCCGGCATCGCACCTAGCTCGCGCTTACTACGCCATCTGTAAGACGAGGTACAAGAAATTTGTTACAGATAACATGTTTTTGTTCATCTGAATGGTTAAATAGCTATGAAATTTCATTTAAATATACTTAGAGGAGAAAAATCTGTATCTGTCGAACTCACTCATCGAAGACCTCTCTGCCTGCTTTCATGCAACGACATTGGTCGATGGGACAAGCGCAGCACTTGCAGATCCCATCTTCAAACTGCTCACTAGTACATCCACAACTTCCCTCCTCCTGTGAAGGCACCAAGATTTAACGAGAAGAGCGAGAGATAGATAATAATATTACGCCAACTTCATCTACATATCCGACTACAATGGTTTTGATGACAAAGTAGCCTTAAGGCAAGCACCACCCAGTCATTGCTACAGCTTTATAAAAAACCGTCCCGAATTAACATACAGTGTGTATGTGAATTATTGGTGTTTATTGGCTGGAGAGACTTAACGTAAAGTGCATCGGCTACAGGCGTATGCAAAAAAATCAACTAACACGAGGATATATAATCTTCTCGTTCTTGTAGAGCACGCAAGCTTCCTCGTGGATAACTATATCGTGCTCGTCTCTGGGACAGGAGCAGTCAATTAACGTGGGACAGTCTTCTGCGGTAGCGTCTTCTGCGCAGGGGCACTTCGAACTCTCCGAATGCGATGATTCCATCACAAAATGTTATTAAAACGTTTAAATTTTTTTTATAAATCCGTAGGAAACTAGCACACTTTGCGAAAATGAAAGCGTTGTTTGTTGCCAAGCAATTTCGTGGTTATTTATTTAATGTCAGAATTCAAATAATAAAGTGTTCTTTTTGGTATTCAAGTTAACTATTTACTAGCTCAATTATAAGTTAATAACTCAATAACTATCTTATATCAATAAAAATAACCACGTTTTTTATATTTACTGCCGAGAACTTTAGGAAATTCAAAATTTTATTGCCAATCATGATACCTGATTGTTACATAGGATTGAAAAATCAAGCCATTTTCTGCGTTACATTTAATAAAATTGTCATCCACAATATCTAGCTTTTGATCTAGCTTATCCATAGTACTCACAATGGAACTCTAGTACCTAGTATAAGGCTCTTTGGTATTTATTGCTCTGCTGAGTATTGCTCATAATTTTCTCTTTGGAGTAAACTCTACACTCTGTGAAAAATAAAGATAATGCAACAGTACCAATGACTAAATATAAAGAGGACAGGCCTCAAAAGTTAGCTATATGAATAAGTTATATTTATGTTAGGGAAATCGACGCAGAATTGTCAATATATATGTCTATCTCTTTTACTCAAAGCTTATTTGGAACGCAACAAAAAGACAAAAATAATTGCTTTCTTCGCATATGGCACTATTTCGTTTGCTAACACACTGGGACCGCCTTGCGGCATGGCTGCTTGCTGGCAGCCAGTCGGCAAGTACATGTAGTGTCAGACGATGTAAACAAATCTTCATAAATATTGAATTTAAAGTAATATAATCATATTCTCAATTGTTCAGTGTGTTTATTAGTGTATTTGTTAAGTTTCGAAAATGACTCAGTGTTGTGTGTGAAAGGATGCAAATCGAATTCACGCAAGAAAGACCCCGAAATATATTTTCATAGGTTAGTAACTGTTTTACCGAAAATTAGCAAATATCTTTGTATAATTACTTTTGGATGTGTTTTATCAATTAAAATGATATGTGGATCTGGTTTGTTAAGCTTTGGACCCTTTTAGGCGTGATTTATACACATTAAAATCATTATGTTTGTTTACACACGAGCTTAGGGATGGGTGGGTGGATTTGTTTAGAAATTATTGATATCGATATTTTAACAGACGCCCGTTTATCAGTTACGGTTTTGTCTTTGAAAGAATGTTAGAGCACACATCAATATTGTATTATTCAGAAGGACAAACTAAGTGAAATTAGAATATTTTTTTAAGATAACCAAAAATTTAAAAACCAAGGCAA